>NC_092016.1:602500-715000 GCF_042242105.1 Pempheris klunzingeri | reverse complement strand
GATGACTTCATGTCCTGGTAGGAACGATGTGAGAGGACTGATGACTTCACATTTAGCTCATTAACGCCAATTAATGTACACTTTGTTTTGTTTGGGCTCATGTTTATTGATGAGGCTCCTGCAGGCTCGTGGGAGCTGAAGGGACGACTGCAGACTAACGGTGAAACAGCCCCTGGTTTACCTTTAACTCCTGCTCAGAGTCTGCCGCAGCGTCACAGCTCAGACCTCCATGAGTGTGATCTTCTGTGATCACATCAGATCACATCAGATCACGGTTCACAGACCGATCAAACGCTCAATGACCATTTAAAGGAGAACTCTGCCTTTTTTAAACCAGAGCCTGATTTTTAAATATTCTGGCACCTGATCACAGTAGGTCCACTACAAGAGCTTGTTTGATCCACTGACAGGATCAGAGTGTTATTGTAAGTGTGTGACAGCATCATGGAAAGGATCCCTACAGAGAGAGACCTGGAAGATCCTTTTGGTTTAACCACAAACAGCCGTTCTGTCGCTCTCTGTCGCCATCGTTAGTGTTCAGGTGCTGTTTTGAATCCATCAATGAGAAAAGTCTCCGCTCCATCAGCTGATGTTCGGCCCTCAGACTCCTCTTGACTTTGTCCGCCCCCCTCCCTGATGTTCTGGGACACTCTCATTAATGAATTCAGCCCCCCCGTCTGCCAACACAGGATGAAGACCCCTGGACTGTTTGGCCAAATCAAAGTGGAATCAATGATGTATCAATGATTAGATATGATGAATGATTATCATTCACTGTAATGAATATTCTCTGTGATAATCACCAACAGACAGCTCGGCTCCTCTGCCCCCCCCCTCCCTCCCTCCTGTTGCTCTGCTCTTTTCCAGCTCCTTCTTTGAGCTCCCGCCTGCTTCACGTCTCACCTGTTCACCTGTTTGTATCTCTGCTGGGATGAAATCGGTCTCCTGCTTCTGCTCTGTGACTCTGACAGGTCGGCCGGTGCCTTAACTTGTCCAGATACAAGTTATCTATCAATGAAAAAACGATCTTAAAGCCCAAAGTTCAGCCTGTTTCCTCTTGGTGGAGTCACACGGTCTTCACTGGTTTGGTGCAGCAGCTCCACCTAAACACGTGGAAGCGTTCATGGTGCTGCTGTGGTGCCGTCAGCATCCCTCACTGTTACCACGGAGACCTGGTGCTGATGCTGCCGCTGTCAAATGAAACCACAGACGATGTTTTCAGCGTGATGACTGAGTGATCGGCTCCGGACCAAAGACTTGATCATTACCAGGAGCGCTGACACCAGATCAGCCTGGTGGGCGGCAGCAGGGACTGGGGAGGGAACCCCCCCATCCTGAACATTTAGAGAGAGGACTGTTCTGCTCCGGAGCATCAGGCATCAGGGCCTCTGACTGGTGAAGAGTCTCTGGACATTATTGGATATTAGTCAGGTCCCCAGAAGATGATCCTAACGCCCCCCCCCCCCCCCATCAACAGCCCAACATATCACAGGAACCCGGGGGTGTCCCTGAACTGAGCACATTCACGCCCCACAGAGGATGACCCCTCATGCCAGCACGTCTCATCACGTGTGTTTGTGACAGACGCTCCAGGTTTGATATGAAATACTGACCCTGATTGTTTCCTGTGTCCTTCTGTTCTTATAATATCTAAATAAATGATCTATTGTTAGAACCAGAGGAAAGACGGTGATGCTGCTCAGACTGTGGAGATCAAAGCTGGAGGGGGGGGGGGGGCTTTCCTCTCAGAGCTTTGGAGAAGGATCAAAGAGAGAGAGTGAAGAGGCTGCCTCATCATCCTCAGCTCTTCGTCGGCCCTCAGAGCCTCTGCGACGTCCCACAGTGTCCGCAGCCTCCATCCAACCCCCCCAGGCTGCAGCGGGCATTAGCTGTTATGTGTTGTGTTGTGTGTGTCTGTATGTGGGGGGGGGGACACCTGTGAAGGTGTGAATGGAAAACCAGCAGCAAACACCCCAGATGAGCACGTTAGACACCACTAACTGTCCCTGGGGAGGAACCCCCCCAGGGTCGGTCGGAGGAAGATGAAGATTCTCAGCTTGTCTAATCGGGGAGTTATGAATTTTTAATGAAACGTCTTAAACTAAGAGGGAAGTCTGTGCTGTTGAGTCTCTTCTTACAGACGAAGAAGAACATTCTAACAGTTCAGTATGGATCAATTATGATGATCAGAAACACCAGGTAGAGTTAGAGAGCTGCTGTCCTCCCCACCAGAGCTGATTTCTTCACCTCTTCAGCCTCACTGCTTAACTTGCTCTGTCAGGTTTCTAGTTTCCTGCAAATAACATGAAATGAGACAGTCTGATGAGAATGTGAGTCTCCAGAGGAGTGTCTGGATCAAGTGTTCACATTATCATTCAGATGTTATTAAATCCTGATTGAAGGGAGGAAACAGACTGCAGCCCTCTGTTGTTCACCATCGCTCCTCTTTCCCATCATTTCCTGACACTTCTTTATGATCGGCTGCCTCAATCAGAGGTTTTCAGCCTGTGAGGACGTTTTAAAAACAGGAAGTCACTTCCTGTGACTCACAGCTCGCGTTACATCCACAGTGCTGCTCACCTGCGTCAGACCCTCACTTCCAGAGGACAGCACCATCCCTGATGTCCAGCAGACATGACGGACCTCTGCGCTCCACCCATTTGACCCTTTACTGTCGGCGTGGCTCTGCGCTGCCTAACTCAGATATCATCATATAGCTTCATATATCAGATATCATCCTCAGATATCAGACACAGAGCAGCCTGACATCACTTCATCATCACTGTCTACATGTGAAGCAGCTGCCTGTTAAAGACAAGAAGAGGAAGTGTCCTGTTGACGCTGTCTGAGCTGATGTAACTCTCTCTGTTCTCTGGGGGACACTTTGGAGTCTTTACCTTTAAAAACTTGAACATGACAGTATTTTGCAGTTTCATCACATCATGACTTCTGCATCTGAATTGGTCAGAGTTGCATCAGTTACGGTGAGGAGGAGCCCCCCCCCTGCTGCTGTCAGACCTCTGATGTTTAAAACATCCCACCCATTATTTATTGATACGGTAACTTTGTTGTCGAACACGTTTCACCTCGTCTTCCTCCTCAGTCAGCTCTTCACAGCCAGAGCTTTTCCACATGAAGAGCCGTCCTGGAGCTTCTTCCTTGTTTCACCTGAATGTTCACTGTCAAAAGACGTTTTAATAGAATAACGACCCACAGTCGGACGGCCGCGTGCTCCGTCGCACCTGTAACCACACCCACCTCAGCGGTGATGTCACATTACACTGGAGTACACCTGCAGCAAGGTGAGGTGTTAAACCACTGGAGGGCAAAATAAAAGTCCCCCTGTGTTTCACCAGTCTTAATGAAGGAGAGGTTTCCTTAACTTAACTAAACTTCATCAGCTGGACTGATGTAAAATGGCACCGATGACCTCCTCCATGTTTCACCACTGACTGACGACTGACTGACGACTGACTGACTGACTGACTGACTGACTGACTGACTGACTGGTGTGACAGCGCTGAGAGGTCAGAGGTCAGAGGTCAGAGGTCAGAGGTCAGTGTAGAGAAGAGATATAAAGATACTTCACTGTATGTTTGGGAGCCTGCAGCACAAAGTGAAGACAGAGGGAGGATCACTGGTGTCTCTCCCCCCTCCCTCATGGACATTCATAACTTCCCCCCCACACACACTCATTGATTTCTGTGGTACAAAGCAGAGTGATCGGCTGAACCTCCATCAGCCTGCTGGGACTCCTTCTGCTTATTATCTTCCTGTAACAGTGACTTCACATGGAGGAGGGGGGGCTTCACATGGAGGAGGGGGCCCCCTGTTTGAACACTTTGTGCCTCGTTCAGCCGTCCCTCTGGGGACCTCTGCGTGCAGAGCGCTGTGAGAGCACATGCAGGTGTACAGGTGTAGGAACTTTGACCGTGAGCTTCAGCTGGAAATACTGAACGACTGAGAGAAGAGCTTTTAGTTTGTATCCTGGGGGGGGGGGGATTCAGAGGACTTGGACCCAGGATGAGAATCGGACTGACAGCTGTGGAAAAGTAAATCGTGTTAACACCATCAGCTGAGCGGGAAGAAGCAGGAGATGAAGCCTGAAAATGACAGAGAGACATGAGCCAGGACACCCCCCCCTTTCCAAATGAGATAAGTCCAATGGGCAATTCCCATGAAAGTCTTTGTATGGGCAGCAAATGAGATGAAGGGATAATGTGTCCTGTTTACATGCTGCACACAGAATCACTGCCACCACATCCAGCTCTGCCACACGTCACACCCTGGCAGCAGGCCCACGGACCCAGCGGAGCTCCTGGAGCCGCTGCTTCACACCGACACGTCTGAGACTCATTAAGGTGGTTTGATCAGAACAAATGATTTGGCCATTAAGATCATTAACGTCTGTCAAAGTATTAGCAGCAAATCTAGTTCCAAGTTAAGATCGATGGGACGCAGAAGGTTGGTCTACAAGAAGAACCATGAAGGTTTTCAGGAGCTGTTTTGGTGAGACAGAGCTGCCAAAAGATCCAATATCTGCAGCAACATGTCGGCAGCACACGACACAAGACCACCTGCTGTAAGACTGCACTCACTAAAGGGTTCACTCAACATGTCTGGAGAGTTCCAGATCCAAGTCAGACAGAGAAGCTGCTCAGTTTTCAAAATAAAAGCACCCCAGCAGACTGTCAGTGGTTTATTCCAGCAGCACATCAGTATTATTCTCTAATGGGGGGGCACCAGGCCAGAGGTTCATCTGGGATGGAGAAACACTCTGACTGTGACTTTAGCTGCTGTCTGTAGCTGCAGCACAACAAAGCAGGAAGTACATCCAAGAGACACATTTAAAGCAGCAGAAGAAGAAACGAGGCCTGTCTGATCCTGTTAGAAACACATTTAAAGCAGCAGAAGAAGAAACGCAGCCTGTTTGATCCCGTTAGAGACACATTTAAAGCAGCAGAAGAAGAAACGCGGCCTGTTTGATCCTGTTAGAAACACATTTAAAGCAGCAGAAGAAGAAACGCGGCCTGTTTGATCCTGTTAGAGACACATTTAAAGCAGCAGAAGAAGAAACGCAGCCTGTTTGATCCCGTTAGAGACACATTTAAAGCAGCAGAAGAAGAAACGCGGCCTGTTTGATCCCGTTAGAAACACATTTAAAGCAGCAGCAGAAGAAGAAACGCGGCCTGTTTGATCCTGTTAGAAACACATTTAAAGCAGCAGAAGAAGAAACGAGGCCTGTTTGATCCTGTTAGAAACACATTTAAAGCAGCAGAAGAAGAAACGCGGCCTGTTTGATCCTGTTAGAGACACATTTAAAGCAGCAGAAGAAGAAACGCGGCCTGTTTGATCCTGTTAGAGACACATTTAAAGCAGCAGAAGAAGAAACGCGGCCTGTTTGATCCTGTTAGAAACACATTTAAAGCAGCAGAAGAAGAAACGCGGCCTGTTTGATCCTGTTAGAGACACATTTAAAGCAGCAGAAGAAGAAACGCAGCCTGTTTGATCCCGTTAGAGACACATTTAAAGCAGCAGAAGAAGAAACGCAGCCTGTTTGATCCCGTTAGAAACACATTTAAAGCAGCAGCAGAAGAAGAAACGCGGCCTGTTTGATCCTGTTAGAAACACATTTAAAGCAGCAGAAGAAGAAACGAGGCCTGTTTGATCCTGTTAGAAACACATTTAAAGCAGCAGAAGAAGAAACGCGGCCTGTTTGATCCTGTTAGAGACACATTTAAAGCAGCAGAAGAAGAAACGCGGCCTGTTTGATCCTGTTAGAGACACATTTAAAGCAGCAGAAGAAGAAACGCAGCCTGTTTGATCCTGTTAGAGACACATTTAAAGCAGCAGAAGAAGAAACGAGGCCTGTTTGATCCTGTTAGAAACACATTTAAAGCAGCAGAAGAAGAAACGCGGCCTGTTTGATCCTGTTAGAGACACATTTAAAGCAGCAGAAGAAGAAACGCGGCCTGTTTGATCCTGTTAGAGACACATTTAAAGCAGCAGAAGAAGAAACGCGGCCTGTTTGATCCTGTTAGAGACACATTTAAAGCAGCAGAAGAAGAAACGCGGCCTGTTTGATCCTGTTAGAGACACATTTAAAGCAGCAGAAGAAGAAACGCAGCCTGTTGGATCCTGTTAGAGGCGTGAAAATTAAGGGAAAATGAACAAATCAACCAAATCTGTCAGACAAAACGCTCTCAGTGGAGTTTGAAGCCACGAGGAGGACGGAACAAAATCAGCATCAGACACCAGAGGAGGTGATAAAAACATTTGACTGAGATTCCATCTTTGTTGTGAAAGAAATAATTGGAGCACGAGGCGTTCACTGCCTGCTCGGTTCTGTGCCGTCATGTAGTTTGACCTCATGAAGCCGCTAACATCTGTCCAACATCTGTCCAACATCTGTCCACATGTGAGTCACAGATGTCAGCAGCGGCTCAAAGACGTGACAACAGGCTGGTGTGAGTGAGAGGAAAGAGAAAAGCATCAGACACGGAGGAGGCGGGGGGGCAGCTTGACTGTAATCGGCCCTCTAATTGTTCCACAGTCCCTCATTATCACGTCCATCAGGCTCCAGGCTGCTGATCCTCTGCTGCCATCAGCACCAAACCACATCTGATATTATACAGCCATCATCCTGCCCAGACCTGAGCACGTGGTTAAAGACGGGACATGAGCTGTGTCCCCCCCCCCCCACCGTCAGAGTGGACACGTGTGCACAGAAGCACGTGAACTTTCCAAAAATAGCAGCTTATTAGAAGGGGTGGACTTTAACCTGAGGGTCGATCACTCAGAGCTCTCTGTTTCAAACACTGTGTTTTAACGGGACTTTTAATTGTGATTAACGATCCAATATGAAGCTTCGTCAGAGACAGGAAGTGGAAGAGACTCTTCAGGATTGTCCTCAGCTGACCATGAACGCCCCCCCCTCCTGCAGAAGTGAGAAGAAAGGCTCCGTAAAAAGAGTCTGTTTGAAGTTTGGAGCGGTGATCAAACGGTCGCTCAGCGTCCCGGCTGACGCAGCAGGACGACCTCGTTACAGCAGAGGCTTCACTGAAGGGCTTCTGACTGAGAGATGCAGTCTGATGACATGTTTGTGAGGGAAGTGGTGCCTTAATCATTCTGTGTGAACATCCTGACCGTCAGCAGCTCTGGTCCAGACGAGCTTTTACCTTGACGAGAAGGAAACATGAAGTTATGGCTTTAAAATAAACTTTAACGTGAGTTTAGAGGGTGAACCTCCCTCCTGTGCCGTCTCCCTCTACCTCCCACCTGAGCAGAGGTCACTCCAGGTCACTCCAGGTCACTCCAGGTCACTCCGCCCACACACCTGCAGTTCACACACACCTGACACCGATCTCCAATCAGGCCCCCCCTCCTTCCCTGCCTACATAAGCCCAGATCACCGCTCTCTGCCAGACTGTCTGTTGCACTTGGTCCACTTCAGGCTCCTTTCTCCAAGACTGCTTGTGGTTTTGCTCGTGTCTGCTCTCTGTCCTGGTTCTGGTTTTTGTCTCCCTGCTCCCCCAGTCTGTCCTCCCTGGTCCCCACCCTGGTCCTGCTCCCTGCTCCCCCAGTCTGTCCTCCCTGGTCCTGCTCCCTGCTCCCCAGTCTGTCCTCCCTGGTCCCCACCCTGGTCCTGCTCCCTGCTCCCCCAGTCTGTCCTCCCTGGTCCCCACCCTGGTCCTGCTCCCTGCTCCCCCAGTCTGTCCTCCCTGGTCCTGCTCCCTGCTCCCCAGTCTGTCCTCCCTGGTCCCCACCCTGGTCCTGCTCCCTGCTCCCCCAGTCTGTCCTCCCTGGTCCCCACCCTGGTCCTGCTCCCTGCTCCTCTCCGGTGGTGTAAATAAAGTGTGTCTGCTTTGTGGGTTCAGCCGGTTTAGTTCTGCACAACAGATCCTGAGGGGACCAGTTGGTTGCAGCTCTATTAGAATCAGTAGAAGAAGACTTGTAGAAACTCATTTAGTCATTTCCAGGCTGATATGTTTGACATTTTGTTTGGGGGGGCGGTTTAGATGAGTGACTGAAATATAGAAGGTTTAACCTGTGGGGAGCAAGAATGGGGGGCTGCCCTCATGACAGGGTGGACATTTGTATAGTATAGTTTGTTTTTTTTAAAGATGGTGATCTTTATGAACTTTTTTCTCAAACAAAGTCCATCCTGCCAAAGAGGGCGAGTCAGTGGCATGTTTGGAATTGTCTCTTTAGAGTAATAAGTCCAGGTGGAGCGGTGATGCTGAAGACAACAGTACCTTTAGAAAGAGAGGCAGAGACTCTGGAAAGACGTTCAGACATCTTGGTAGTGATGCCAAAAGCTTATGAATGTTCAGACTTTTGTTTTGTAATGTTCAGACAGCTGTTAATAAACCTACTAATGTCAACAGGTTACACATTATTATCCACTCTGTGATGTCAGTGTCCACCCTGTGATGTCAGTGTCCACCCTGTGATGTCATTGTCCACTCTGTGATGTCATAATCCACCCTGTGATGTCATAGTCCACCCTGTGATGTCGTTGTCCACCCTGTGATGTCAGTGACCACCCTGTGATGTCATAGTCCACCCTGTGATGTCATAGTCCACCCTGTGATGTCGTTGTCCACCCTGTGATGTCATAGTCCACCCTGTGATGTCGTTGTCCACCCTGTGATGTCATAGTCCACCCTGTGATGCCGTTGTCCACTCTGTGATGTCATAATCCACCCTGTGATGTCATTGTCCACTCTGTGATGTCATAGTCCACCCTGTGATGTCATAGTCCACCCTGTCATTTTGCTGTTTCATGAAAATAAACAAGTGCGTAAAACCTTTTCACACCTTCCTTATAAACAGTCAGTGCTGAATAACACTGTTTGACAGACTGTTCTTAGAGATTTTATTCAGAAAAGAAAACAACCATCACAGATTCTTTGAAGATGCAATTATTTTCAAAAGACTTTTCTTCAGCTATGGTTGATTATTGAGCAGGGGACAAAACAGCTTTCTGAAAATGTACATTTTATAACCCCTGTGTTATAAAGATGTATTTATTCTCTCTTGACTTTGTCCTCGACGGGGTGGACGTACTTTACAATCTGCTCAGACTTTATCTGCTCGCAGTAAATTCATGTGGGAGCTTGACCAACATGCATTTCCAGCAGCCGGAGGTCGACCTGATACAGCGGACCAGAGATGGAAGTGGAAAACTGTCACTCTCTGTGGGAGCAGTCATGATGTCTGACAGGCACCTGGTCTGTGTCTGACGGACACTAATGAAGTAATGAGCCTGGAAAACCCTCCTGAACGCCTCCCGCTGGGATCTGATGTGCGGATGACAGACTGCAGCCAACACAGCGCAGATGTGACCTGAGGGATGTCGGGCCGACGCTCTGAGCGGAGCACAGTCCGGCTTCTCTGGATTCATGGGCCTTTGGAACAGTGGAATGGACCAAGGATAGAAATGTTGTCCTGATAAAGCTGCTGCTGCAGAGCTGGAGGAAAGGTCAGCTGATTAAGATTCCTCCTCTGGAAACCATCAATGTCTCCATCAAATGTAATGCGCTGGTCTCAGTATTTCACTGAGGACCTGCAGAACTGGGCTCCACCTCTCCTGAGATAAGAATATCATCCGCCAGAAGAACAAAAACTAAATTAGTGGAATCTCATCATGCGCTCGCTGACAGGCAGGTCATTACTGCAGGAAACACTCACTTCCTGTCCAGAGAGCCGGATCAGAGCAGGTCTCACACCCATGGGGGGACCAGCAGCAGCACGTGAACCCTCAGCGTTCATGCTGTCTGAATAACACAGCGCTCCATCTCTCCTCCACCCACCATCAGCTCTCCCCCTCCTCACCCTCTCCTTAATGTGCACATGTTTGTTCAGTGTTCGTGTTAACCATTCACTTCCCTTCACTTCCCTTTTCAGCTGCCGTTGGTAAAAGCTCCAGTGAAGAGTCTGGGACAAAGAGAAGGAAGAAGTTCTCTGTGTGCTACAGCTCAGAGTGACTGCCGTTACCATGGAGACCCAGTTCATCCTGAGCCCATCACGAGCAGAGAGGATCATCGGAGGTGTCATCAGGATGTGGTTTAGATTAAAGTGTTGTGGTGGCACCATTTCATCGAGAGCCAGCGTGACTCAGACAGCTGTTCTGTACAGCATAATGGGGGGGTTGATGGGGGGGTGACAGCAGGAAATATGAACTGCTCATCACATTTGCTGTTTCAGGTCAGTCACTCCTGAAGATGTTTCCTTTCTTCTTCATGGGAAACAAAACGGCACAAATCTCAGATTCTGAAACTAAAACGTCGAAGTGAAGACGAGCAGATGTTAGCAGACTAATGACATCACTTCTCTGCACTTATCAGCTGTTTATGGACCCAAATGTTCCACTGATGGTGTGAAAACAGTCGTCCTGTAACCAAAGACATCGTTTGCTCCTCGTGTTTCATGAGACCAGAACACTGAGGCTGAAATCTTCTTCTCCTGTTTTATTCCCAGCAGATTAGACGCCTCGCAGCAGGAGGAGCCACTTTGTCAGAGAAGTTATATTCTGATGAAATGCTGTGAAGGCACGTCTGATCCATCACGTCGATGTGAACACTTGAGCTGGAGTCTGTAATCAGGAGGATTTCTGTCAGGCTGCTGTCAGACACTGATCACTGGTGTGGACGTCCGTCTGCTTCCATCAGCCTCCTGAAGATCTGCAGCCTGTAAAGAGTGTGGTTATTATCTGTCAGCTCTCTGCAGGAACCTCCTCGTCCTAATTCTCTTCCTCTGTTGTTCTGGTCTCACATTCATACTTGTGACATTTTCTTCTTCACGGGAGTGAAAAACTGCAAAAGTGTCTGCAGCTGCATTTGTGTCAAACTGGTCCTGACGGAGCTCTGAGCTGACTGTGAAAGTAGAACTCCAGGGTCCCAAAGACCAGAGAAGAGGATCTGTCTGCGTCCACGGTGGGATTATAGACAGAGTGAGCCGTCTCACCATGAGCTGATCGGCTTCTTCTTTCTCCTCACTGATGGAAATGTGGCTTCCACGTTTTTAGTGGAATTTAGTAGAACAATTCTTCTTCTTTGTCCTGCTCCTGCTCAGACTCCTGAACGTTCAGGAGGTATCAGGTGTGTTGACCTGTAGCCTCCTTCTCCTGCTAATCACCTGTTTACATGCATGTGTCGCCCCCACCTGCTGCACCTCATCCATCCACCTCTGATGGATACAAACTGACATAAAATACGCCCAAGGTCAAAACACCATCAGCGACCTTCTGGTCACATGCTCCTCACCCTCATGTGTATCGGCCAATAAGATTGCAGGAAACATAAAACAATTCTCAAGCTGTCACAACACATTAATGCTGAGCTGAACCTCCGTACAGCGTCGTTACATCCCAGAATACTTCTATTGTGGACAGGTTCAATCGAGGCGCTCTGATGTGTGGTGGCTTCGCTCCATCACACTCGTGTGAAAGAACCCAAACCTGTGATTTCAACACGATAACAGTGTTTTACAGGCGTCTGCTCGGGCTGACAGAGGAGAAGGACTGAACTTGTAATTTAAAGTTATCTGGCTCGCTGCAGGAGACGCCCTTCACTCTTCTGTCAGTGTGATTACAGAGCAGGACGCTTCCTCCTCGGCGTGTCGACGCTAAAGGAACATTTCGCGTGCTCTCTAATTACCTTCAGTCCAGTTTTTACAGCAGCAGCATAGTAAAAAGACTGAACAGAAGAGGCTTTATTCAGCATCACAAAGGGACAACATTCATCTTTCTCACATCTCAGAAACTCGTGAATGCAGGAAAAACTCTCCATGTTGCCAACAGGTGCGTCGAACACGCTGCTGCTGCTGCTGAAGCACAGTGAAGGGGGTCGTTTACACTAATTAAGAGAATTTCCATAAAATAGCTTCTGTGTTTATGGTCATTACCGAGCACTCACAGCGGTCCTCTTCTCCACCAGCAGATGATGCATCAATACACAGAAACATGTCTGTTTCCAAAAGCAGGAGCCGATGGAGTCGTCCTCTCAACATCCAGTCAGAAGGTCGCCGACAGGAGGAACCTTTGTCTGCTGTGACCTTCAGACAGGCTCTACAGAGCAGAGCCTCCTTCCTGTGTGTACATCTTTATTATAACTGATCACATCAGTGTGCATCCAGCAAAGTCTCTGAAACCGACAGTCCTGAGAGCAGCATGTCACTGAGAGATCAGACCGGTGTGCCCTCTCTCACTTCTTCTTCTTCTTCTTCTTCTTCTGCTGTACGGCAGAGTGCAGCAGCTCTGTGTCACGGCCCTCCAGGACAGACGGCCATCCTCTGTTTGTGTGAGTCTGGAGAGGCTTCGACCTGCATGAGAGCTCCACACACACCTGATGGGACCAGGACAGAAAGCAAAGTCCACTGGTTAGAAGATTCATTAACACTGATGTCTGATGACCTTTAAATCATTCAAACTGCAAAAAGAGTTTTCTCTCCTGGTTCGAGGGGGGAGGAGGCTTCTACTGACAGCAGAACGAACTCCAACACGACAAAGAAAAGCAGTAAGTCAGACGCAGAGCTACATGAATAAAGCCACGTGACCTCTGACCCCACTCGTCCCGACCGCAGACGGAGCTTCGTGCCTCTCGTTGTTCTGAGAGCAGCTGGATAAAAGCTCCTCGTGGGTTCTCCGGTGCAGAAAACCACCTCCTGTCATAACACAGCTCTGTTTTTACAGCTTGTTTCTTATTAAGTTCTTTAATGTGGGCGTGAAGCTGCAGGTTTCAGTGTTCAGCCACTAATTGACTTTGCATTTCTACACCTTGGGTTTATTCATACATATTTATTACTTATTATTCCAACAGATCCGAGCACACGGACCTGCTGATTGCACTCTGCTCCTTCAGCAGAACACAGCAGCTTCATGTTGATTCATATAAATATTCATGACATGAGCGTTAGCACATGTTTGTGACTTCAGATGGAGCAGAACACCATGACAGGGAAGCCGTGATGTACTGTGTAAACAGGGTCATGTGACCGGAGGGTACCTACAGACAGACGCTGATTGTTCTGGGACGTCAGAGGGTCCCAGTGTGTGTGGGGGGGGGGCTGGAAACAGCTGGAGTCATTTCATCTGTTTTCTTCACCAACAGATAGACACTAATGATGATAATAAACTGTAAAGGGCTTTACAAGAAAACCTCCAACAGCAGCAGAATGTTAACAATGAACCAGTTAAATACATGAAAATATTCCTGTTAAAAAGGTCAAATTAATTAAAAAAATATCATAAATATACGTCTTACTTCTCTTTACTGAAGGGAAATGTCTCACACATCCATAAAAGAGTTGATGGAGAAGAACAGAAGTATCTATGAATATGTGGTATTAAGATGATGCGGCTGATGAACGGCTTATTTAACCGTCCACGTCTACGTGATGGATGTAAGTCCAGTGTTTTCACTCTGGTTTGGTCTCCTCCAACTCCTGAGAACGTTTCCTGACTCTGAGATGTTGGAGCTGCAGAAACAGCTCATTAATAATAAAAGACAATAATCATTATTCATACAGCAGCTCAGAAACATGATTAAAGTAAAAATGTACCAATTAGTCAGAACAATAAAACAATAGAGTACATTGAAGCAGTCAAACTGATCAGAGACGACACTGGGATCTCTGCTGGTGAATGAAATGTTCAGGTTTGAAGCAGCCAGGAGCTCAAACACAGTCTTCATTTAAAAATACACACTTTTCAATTAGCAGAATATGTCCCTGAACTCCTCTTCACCCCCCCAGGGCTCAGGAGCAGGAGCAGTTTTCAGCTGAGTCCAGCAGAAAGTGTGGAGGAGTCATCAGTGGGCTCTGCACGGTGGTGCTGAGGCTGCTGGAGGAGCTCAGAGGAGGAGTTCAGGATTTTAGTGTCTTGTTCTTCAGGCTGACAGACCCTAACGCCTTTAGACACATGAAGGTTTAACACACAGACAAACACCTAAACACTAGAATCCACAGCTCCTGTCGGACACTCCTACAGTCGGTTGGTGCTGCAGCAGCAGTGAAGCGGGGGTGGAGGGAGGGCGTTCCCGTGGCTGGGGGGTCTGACAGTAAATACACAGTCAGCTGTAGTTTTTAGATAACAGAGTTTAGCCTCAGGACCTCTGACATGTTTGGTAAGTAGTGAGCAGGAGGAGGGAGAGTGTTGTATCTTCTCTGATGATGATGATGTGCAGTTGATGAAAGGAAACGTCCGCTGACAACGACTTAGTGAATAAAATAGGTTTATTGCAACAAGGTCAGTTGTCTAACAGACACCATGGAGGCCTGGGAAGACGCTCAGCCAGTTGTAGGAACAGACAGTATAACCTACAGCTGAATCGATCTTCTGGCCCCAGAGGTGGAGGAGATCTCAACAGTAGGTCTTGTGAGACGAAACCTCTCTTCAGTCAGGCCTCTGGATTTAAATATAATTGGAGAACGGGGGTGGCAGCATGCAGCATGGAGCACTGGGCCCCCCCTGCAAACAAAGAGACAGTCTGTAGTATCACTAGACTACATCTTAGCAGAAGTCTGTGTGGCATTAACACAGTGTGGGGGGCATTAACACAGTGTGGGGGGGCATTAACACAGTGTGGGGGGCACTAACACAGTGTGGGGGGGCACTAACACAGTGTGGGGGGCACTGAGGTCAGCTGGGACTGAGTCACAGCGAGGAAGCACGACGAGCCATCAGATAGGACGTCCTCTTAACTCCTGACAGCACAGGGTGAAAAAGCAGCAGTCGTTTTTCAGACTCATTCCAGAAAAAGTGTTTTTAGATTTGTTAATTAAAAATCCTCCAACGTTTCCTCTTCACACACACACACACACTCACACACTCACACACACTCACACACACACACACACACACACACTCACACACTCACACACACTCACACACACACACACACTCACACACTCACACACACACACTCACACACACACACACACACACACAGTCTCTCTCTCTCACACACACACACACACACACACACACACACACACTCACTGATTCCATCTCAGCCTTATTATAAACTTTCATGAAGCTGCATGTCGTCGTTCATTGAACAACTGCAACGAGCCACAAAATGTCAATTATATCCAAAGATCCAAGAATTTCTCAGAGCGAACTAAACCTCAATATTTACCTTCATTATGTTTATTTTACCAGATTCACGGCGCTCTGTGGGGCCGACACCCCCTCAACATGTGAGACATCTTCACATCAAAGAACAGAAAACTGTGTTCACATAATCCGCTGTGGTGAAATGATCAATAAACACAGAGATGAAGAGGATCCTGACATCTTTCCCATGAGGCAGGGAGGTCGGAGCAATTATGGTCCACCTTTGTTGTTCCGAGGAAGTTTCGCTGCAGCGGGACGAGCGCAGTGAAAGATGCAGTGTAACCATGACAACGGAGCTCCACTGGACTGCACTGACAGCCAAAGGAAAGAGATTTATGGTTCTGGGATGGTTTAGTGCAGGGGGGGTCAAAAATCACAGAGGAGTTCAGTAAATGTGAACATCTTCAGAATGAACTAAAACAAAGGGAAACATTTGCAGTTGTGGTTATTTAAAGGTTATTCCGCTGATTTTACTGGAGATCAGACTGGGCCCCTGAACTAAGATGGGTTTGACCCCCCTGGTTTAGTGCAGAATCAGCTCCACCTCCCGTTTATCTCCTTTAGACTCAGGAGCTCTTCTTTTATTATCTCTGTGAACGAGGTGAACGGCTCCACACAAACCAAACGCTCCAGGTCCTCAGTTGTGTTTGTGTTTGTGCCGCATACAATGCCTTGCTATGACGACCCCCCCACTTTGAGGAGGTGTGCTACTGTAATGGAAAACCACCCAAACAGAGTCGAGCTGAAACTGTGTGATGGAAAAGCACCAGTAGACTTTGAGTCATCATCCCACACATGTGGCTGCTGTATAAGTGACCCTGTTAGTGATCTCAGTCCCTTCTGTTGTTAGAGGGAGGGAGCACAGGTGATTAATGAGAACCCTTCCTGTGAAATCAACCAATAACTTTAGCTGCACAGGCTACAGTCTGTGCTGCTGCACACACACACACACACACACACACACTCAGTAAGGAGCTCAGGGTGAAAGTACATTTGTTAAAGTGACTTCAGCTCCTGACAGCAGGGACGTGTAGCACGAGCTCACAGGCTGAACTGAACTTTAACCGTTTACTGAATCCACAAGTTTTACATTTTAAGAGATGTGCTTTTTACATGGAGAGGAATCAGAAACACAATATAATGTAACACAATGTAATAAAACAGGACGACACACTCCTCATTCATTTCAGACGTCTGCAGTCAAACAGGACCCCAGTAAACACACTGAACCTGAGGCCCCCAGTCACACTCTTAGAGACCAGAGTGTGTGTGTGTGTGTGTGTGTGATCTGTCTTTACCTCTGGGAGTAAAACTGAATGTGTTCAATCTAAAAGTGAGGGGAACCCGCCCACACTCAGCAGGACGCCCACTTCTGGGCAGTTCAAAGGAAATGGAGGTATTTGTTGACCTGGGGAGATTTCATTTCACGGCCTGAGATGACTTCCTGTAATGATGTTTGTGCTCGTTGTCCCAGATGAAATTGTTCTCGCCCGAGTCGGTTCCTCAAATCATAGAAATAAGAGAGTAACAGCCAGATTTCACTTTCCCTCCGAGGCGAGGGGACAAGCTCAAACAGGATTTGATGGTAGCTGCACATTTGCAGCAGGTCTGACATAAAAAGGTTCTGCACTCTGTATTCATCCAGAGGCTCCAGAGCTCCTCTGAAGGTTTGGCGTCAGCAGCGTGACTCCAAATCTGCCCTCAGATAATGAGAAGGCATGTGTGCTCCGGAGTTCAGGGAGTCAGCGGAGCCCCCGGTGTTTGGAAAAGTCATTCTAATGATGTTTATTCAGTTAGGTAGCAGTTTGGTTCTTGTGTCCCTGGTTATCTTATTTCTTATTGTTTCCTGTTTTATTTTGTAGTCCTCTCCTCCTCGTTTGTTACTTCCTGTCTTAGTGACCGTCGGCACCTGTTCCCCCTGAACCCTCGTCCTTGTGCACTCGGCTGTCGTTAGGCTGAAGATCTCTGAGTGTCCACGTCTGGCTCCTGTCGCTGTGACTCAGGAAGTGTGAAACACTCACAGGCTCTTCTTTTCCTTCACTACCTGCTGCAGCCTAAAGTTTCCGTACAGGCTGCAGACGTGTGCACTGTGAACTTTGACCCTCTCGCTTGCTTCATGCTGAGCTTTTCTATCTGTGATGTGAACACAGAAGTGAAGGTGGAGACTCATGAGCCTGCGTGTCCTCGGCAGTAAAGACCCACCGTCCTTCAGTCTGTTGCTGTAGTTGTTTCTTTGGTCTCTTCAGGATTATTCAGGTCTTCTGTCTGCAGCTGAAGCAGCTTTACCACACGTTCCCTTTTAAGCCCACAAATCATCACCAATCTGAACCTAAGCACTGTTATTATGTGTCCACACGCTGTCAGGTAACCTTTTCACCTGCCTCATGTACATCCTCTCCTCCTCCTCCTCCTCCTCCTCCTCCTCCTCAGCCATGTTAGGTGTCTGATCAGAGGCAGACCGTCTGACCGTCCGTGTGTTCTTCTTTTAAAAAGCTCAGTTTTCTTCACCCAGGCTGGAGGACTTCTCCCTGCAGCCCCCCCGTCCTCCTCAGACACCCCCAGGGGAGCGGTGGTGTGTCTTCTCTCATGCCGACGATGTGCAGTTGATGAAAGGAAAGGTCCGCTGACAACGACTTAGTAAATAAAAACAGGGTTAGAACAGAAAGATCAGCTGTCTGACAGGCACCATGGAAGCCTGGGAAGACACTCAGCCACTTCTGGGAACAGACAGCGTGACCCCCGTCTCTGTCCTCATCTTCCCCGAGCCAGACACCACATACATGATTATACTCACTAAAGGCACATATCATATCAGACCCCACACATCAGACCCCACACCGGGAACATGACCTGCAACGATAAATACTCCTTCTATCACATTTGAGCTGATACGCTAAGTGTTTCTCACCCAGAGCCTCCGGCTGCAGCAGGAGGTCTGGACCGTCCGTCCTGCAGACATTCAGACCGAAGGCCTCATCGGCATGGTGACGGCGTCGCCTGCGGCTCATCTGTATTCCCACTGTCATGTTGTCATCGTTCTTTATCGCCTGCATTGTTTTCACAGGCGGACACGCTGATGGAAGCTCCTGTTTACAGCCACACTCCCTCATTCTGATGGCTGTTGATCAAATACTGTGACCTCGTCCACCCACATTCTCCGTCTGAGCCTCTGAAAGCTGTGACGCCTCACCGACCCCTTTCACACCTCTTCACACCTCTTCACACCTCTTCACACCTCTTCACACCGCCCGTCGGCTGCCAAAGCACCAAGTGACCCACACAGGTGTTAGACACTGGGGGAAGGTGAAGGTAATGAGTCCATGATAGAGAATGACCTGCAGTTTATCAATGTGTGAATCATTCTCACAGGTCACAGTACAGATTACACATGAACGTCATCAGTGGCTGTGGTCTTCTTCTTCTTCTCCTTCTCCTTCTTCTTCTTCTTCTTCTTCTTCTCCTTCTTCTCCTTCTTCTTCTTCTCCTTCTTCTCCTCCTGGACTTTGCCCAGCTGGGAATCGTGGGTAAAATCTGGCAACAAATCTTGTCTAGTGTTTCTCCAGCTTGAGACAGGACGGGCAGAAACATTGCTCTCTCTCCGTTTGGGCTGTTTTGCCTCCATAACACGTCTCCTCCCAGAGCAGAGGACAGGAAGTGTTCCACATAGATATTTAGGTGTTTATTTCACTGCTTCTGTGCAGAATTCATCTCTTTGAAGGCAGTTTTTTCTCGCTGAGGGCCTGAAACAGCAGACAGGAGGCTTCACAGAGCGCTGCGGTCATTCATCATTCACAGTCTGATTAATGGAACATTTGTTTTCCTAAAAACACGGTGTGAATTGTTTCTGTGGCTGTTGACGGGATGTTCTGATTTATGGAGCGATTAATAAACCGTTGGCTCTACTACTTGACAAAATGAAACAAATGAAACACAAAACATGCAAATGAGTGCATATTTAATGATACCTCATTTGCATATTTAAACAGAAAAAATACCAATATAATTGCTGTGATTGATGTCAGTGAAAGCTGGTGGACTAAATGTGGATTGATGGATTGTTCTGAAATTCAGTGCAGATATTCATGGTGCACAGAGGATGAATCCTGCTGCTTTTCACCTCCTTTTCTTCTCACTGTGGTTAAACATGAAGCTGCAGCACAATTCAAGCTTCACACGTCACTCTGATAGGTGCTCTGTGCAGGTGCCATCATCATCCTCCTCCTCCTCCTCCTCAGACCCTTCAGGGAGCCTCCTGTCCTGTTTGGAGCCACGTTTCTCGTCTACTGAGTGTTTCTAGTTTAATTTCTCACCCTTCTGTGTTATAATAACACGCCGACATCAGTTCACACCTTGATTGTCATTGTGCGACTCACTGGGCCCCCCCACCCCACCCCCCCCAGGATGGGAGGAGAAACATCTTCACCACACTCCTGTCAGCCCACCACCTCAGATAGTATCCTGTCCCACGTCGCTCCTCGGCCCCGCTGATCTCTGAGCACCACCTGAAGGCCGTTATGCTAATTTGCTCTGTCACAGACGGCTGCTTGGAGAAATTAGGCGAAAATGAGGTGAGATGCTTTTTGCCTCCGGGGGGGGGGTTCGCATGAAGTCCCCAGAACAGAGACATGATGCGATCTGACAGGGGGGCAGCGGAAAAGGCCGCCGTCTGCCGAGCTCTGTGGGGGAGGCTCATCGGAGGTGGCAGGCGAGAGAGTTTTTGAGCTGCCGGCAGATTTCAGCAAACACACTCGTGTGTCCGCTGTGTCGCTCGTGGTCCTGTAAAGGTTAGTGTGGTGTCTCCTCCTGCTTCATCATATAAACATCAGTGCAAAGGAAAGAGAGTCTCATTACAGCTGTCAGCATACTTACAAACAATAGATGGAACAACAGTGTGAGCTACAGGAACACTGTAGTAAACCTGTCCACCGGGTGACATGATTGGACGTCTACCTACGCACTCACTGCATATGACCACATGGCTAAAGCTAACGGGCTAGTCTCACTAGAATGGCAGCGAACGTGTGGTTAGCAACAGGAAGCTCAGACACCCACTGAGCCAAAGAAGAAGAAGAGCGAGCTGCTGCTCAGCGACAGACTGCCGTTTAGTGAGCTGACAGCACGAAGCTCAGCGTCTGAAAGCTCCGTGGACAGGGACTCTGAGCTAAAGCTAACGCTATGTTCCTGACAGCTGCTCTCTTGTCTTTCTGTGACAGTTAACAGTGTTTGTTAGCGTCAGTCAGCGATTTAGAACAGAACCGATGAGCCGGTCTGCTCATCACTGTCATGGACTGTTTTTCTATGCAGATGATGACAGTTTGTGAGTTACATGAGTGTGAACGTTGGATGTGTGGTTCTCTTTAAATATTTTAGGTACTGTATCAGGCAGTGCGCCTGAATTTTGTTGTGTGTGTGTGTGTGTGTGTCTTGGTTTCTCCACTGCTGCAGACTTTTAAACACTTATTTTGTTCAAATATGTTTGTATAAAAAATACACAGTGCAGCCATTATGTGTACCATCTCTGATAAAAGTAGTAGAAGTATGTGGGTATGAAGTATTTAGGTATATGCATGAAGCACAATACAGATAATAACATGTGAAAGTATATAATGTGCAGTTAATGTAACAAAGACGCGCCACACTGTGATAATACAATAATTACTGGAGGGGGATTGTGAGGGATAGCATGATAAAATGTGTTTGTCTCAAATGAACGTCGTATTTGTATTGTGATCATTTGTCTCCTGCTCCAACGTGACGCTGGGGGCTTTGTTTTGGAAGTGGGACAAATATTGATGTGAAGCGGGGAATAGTCATTATCTGAGATTAGCAGCTGTTTAGAGAGTTGTTGCTTTCTTCCAGTAAAAGTCTTCATCCTGCGTGCAGACGGTATTAGAACATTTACATAACACTGTGGGACGGTTCTGGATGTTTCTGGCTGGCACGGATATAAAGAACTCTGGACTCCCTGCTGTTGTATCTGCGGAGGAAGCCTCAGAGGACGAGACCATCCACATCCCCACCATGCATGAAACTAGGTTGGCATCTTCAGAGAACCAGCAGGGGGGCGGAGGAGGAGGAGGAGGAAGAGGAGGAAGAGGAGGAGGAGGAGGAGGAGGAGGAGGTCCGTGGAGGCTGACATTTATATGCAGAGTCTCGTCTCGCTGTCCTGCAGTAAAATGGTTTGGCTGCATCTGTAGAAGACCATTTCCTGCCAGAGAAGCATGAAGCAGCCTCACATGGGAGCGAGATAATAACTGCACCTCCAGACAACGATCAGATTGTGTAATTGTTGTTAGCCGGCGTGAGATCAGAGCACACAAACACGCCAAGTACATCAACTCCTCATCATGTGCGTGGATGACGGTCCAGCTGCTTCTGTTTGTCTCCACACACACACACATCTGTACCTGCAGCTGCTCCAGTGATTATCCAGCTCCAGCTGTCCAGCAGTGAGACCAGCTCATCCTCTGTGAGGAGAACCTGAAGCTAAGGCAGGCAGAGGGGGGCTTTCTGACGATGTCGAGCAGGGCGATGGACAAAGTGCTGTTGATGATGATGATGATGGGGGGGGGGGCAGGACTCAGCCGCCCCACAGCGACAGATCAGGAAACACTCACTGACGTTACAGATAAACATGGAAATACAGAGCGGTGACTGACAGTGGAAAAGGGGGGGCGATGTTGTGATGGTGGGGGCTCAGACATCAGCGACCAGCAGCTCCGACACATTTAGTGTCTGAGCACTCAGATCAGCTTCTTTAGCACATCATTTCTCTGCTGTGGCCTCGTCAGAAGGAGCTCCAACGTGTGCACTTAATCATTCATTTGTATTACTGATTGTGTCATGGGGGGGTTACAGGGGCCCGGTGGTCGTGGACTGATCGATGCAGTGATGAATCACTTGCTTCATCTGCTGCACCAAACTCCTAAAATACAGCTCAGGTTTTTCTATCCATCATCCAACGACATTCTAGTAAACAGTGCCGCCTCTAAATCATCAGAACGAGCGATAAAACATGAACTGGACTTCATCCTCACCTGAATCACGTCAGCGCTCTGAGCATCATGAATAATTCACTGAAATCTGTTTGGTTCAATCAAAGAAAATCAATCAGTCACACTAATAATTTTCACCTCACTGATGCAAAGAGGATCTCCAGTCTCACATTTACTTCTGAGGTCTGGACGTCTGCGTCCTGCCACATCAGCTGTGTTAGTAAAAACCTCCAGATGTGATGAGCTCACAGGACCTGAGGAAACAAGTTTAACAGAGATAAGATAAAGACTTTAAGGAGGAGCTGACAACAATGCATGCTGGGAAATGAAAACTAGACATTTCAAGTAGAATAAACGTGAAATGAACAAAGACGTATATATTCCTGTGTGGTGTTTTACAGTGTAGGCCTCTCTTACTAGCATATCGTTAGCTTTGTGGCTAGCATATCGTTAGCTTTGTGGCTAGCATATCGTTAGCTTTGTGGCTAATATAATGTTAGCTTTGTGGCTAGCATATCGTTAGCTTTGTGGCTAACAGCTGAAGGGATCTCTGAGCTGAGGGACTAGAAATAACTCGTATCTATGATCCGTCCTATTTCCTGGAGTGCTGAACGTTTCCATTGTAGAAGAACCTAATGGGATGGTTCCGACTGTTCAGGCATCACCAGCGAAACAGAGTCATGGTTGGAAAACGCACAGAAATATTTATTAATGGTCTTTTTTTTCTTTAACATGTGGTCCAACCCCACCCTGAGCCTTTAATGTGGCCACGACAGCAGCATCCAAGTCATCCATTAATTCCTGAAAACAGCCGCCTCCCCAGGCTTTATCCCCTCTGAAGCATCGTGGCTCCAGGAGGATCAGTGTTCAGGGAGGACTGATGTCCTCAGAAAGGCTCCACAGGCTTCCCGTCTCTTCCTCTCCCCAGATGAATGAACGTCGGCCACCGCTCAGCCACACTCCACATGTTACTGCCAAAAGCTTCACTGGCAGCTCCAGTCTATGTAAATTTCGAGACATTTCCTGTTGGCATTTATTCTGTGCAGCACTCCAGCTGAAGGTTAAAAGCAGTCAGCTGAAGGCTGGAGGTGAAGCCTCCACCAGCGAAAGGGCACTCAGACAGAGACACAAAGCCAGGAGAGACAGTTCCTGCTTCAGAGAAGTGTCCTCGCTGACACATGCAGCTCTCACACTCTTTGTTCACTGACTGATGAGGCTGTTAAGGTGCACCAAGTTCCATAAAGCTTCTGTTTTCATCTCCTTCGTCCGTCCATTTCCCACAATGTTAAGCCCAAACTGCAGAAACTTGTGTGGAAAGTACGAGTGAGGTTTAACCCACAAGAACCCACAAGAACCCACAGGTGTCACACACCTTTTAAATATTCTGGAAACGTCCCTTTACAGCTTCATCCTTGAATTTAACTGCAGAAGTCCCTCAGTGACAGATACTGAACTTCCTGGTGCAGTCATGTGACCCAGTGACCATTTCCAAAATGTTGGTCAGCCTGATTAACACCTGAGACCCAACAAGCTGATTTTAAATAGTTTGGTGAGAGCTTCTAAAACTAAAGCTGTGACATATTTAACATCTCAGATCTCAGAAATGTGCTCCTTGTTCCTCTCAGTCAGTTTTATGGCCCCCATGATCTTACTGAAAGATGAGATCAGGACCAGGCTTTAGGACAAAATGAGGCTTCTTCTCATGTAAAGAACTTTGAGCGTTGGTGCCGGGAGAAGAAAAAAGTAATCCGATTCTTTTTTACTGGAGAATAAAGAGGAGCTGTTGAAGGTAAAGAAGGAAGCAGGACTGTCCGTTAGCAGGACGTCTCCTCTGAAGCAGCTCAATGTATTCAACACATTTACACTTTATTCTCAAGATGCTAAATAGAATAACATCCTCCCTGACACCAGACCACAGCCCAAAGAAGAAGAGCCTGCAGGAGCCTGTGGATGGTCTGTGGATGTGTTCAGGGCTGCAGAGCCTGAGCGAGGACTGACCGAGCTGAAGTAACGGTGCAGGAAGAGGACGACAGGATCTGCAGTGTGGTTCTGATCCACACGTGTGCTGATGAGGAAGCTGCTCGCCGTCAGACGAGCCCACGGGGACGTGCTGGTGGAAACTCCACCCCTCCGACCACAAGCAAACAGGGCGGCAGGAAGTCACACAGACAGAGAAGCCGCTCAGTTTTCAAAATAAAAGCCCCCCTGCAGACTGTCAGTGGTTTATTCCAGCAGCACATCAGTATTATTCTCTAATGGGGGGGGGGCACCAGGCCAGACGTCAGCCGCTCAGAGGGTTTTTAACACCATGACGACCAGAAGTTCATCTGGGATGGAGAAACACTCTGACTGTGACTTTAGCTGCTGTCTGTAGCTGCAGCACAACAAAGCAGGAAGTACATCCAAGAAACACATTTAAAGCAGCAGAAGAAGAAACGCAGCCTGTTTGATCCTGTTAGAGACACATTTAAAGCAGCAGAAGAAGAAACGAGGCCTGTTTGATCCTGTTAGAAACACATTTAAAGCAGCAGAAGAAGAAACGAGGCCTGTTTGATCCTGTTGGAAACACATTTAAAGCAGCAGAAGAAGAAACGCAGCCTGTTAGAAGCTCCAATGTCAGTTTAACGACCAATATACTAATATTTTACCTGAATTTGTACATAGTTTTTCTTGTAGAACATTTTAATCTTGTGTGTGTGTAACTGTATAGCTGCTGTTGCATACATTGAAGTCCAAAGGGCAAAGCAAGAAGACGGATCGAAGCCGGACGGCGTGCAGACGAGCCCGCTGGGCCGTCAGGCTGAAGGAGGTTGTGGCTCCTTCAGAGGCCTGTTGGTCATTTCTCTGGTTTGTAATCATCTCATTTTCTGGAGTCGTCTTGTGTGTTTCACCGTGTGAAGCTCTCGACAGACGTTGTTTAAATAACGTTACTCACTTACTCACTGTACTAATTACAGACACAAGGATAGAAGTGAATGAGTGTAAAGGAAGGTGAAGCAGCTGAAGGTGGAGAGAAGACATCACCTGGAGAGGCTGGAGGCCCCCTGAGGCCCCTGAACAGACTAACATTCAGATAAGGGATAAGTGGAGGAAGAACTAGCTGTTGGTTACTGAATATTCGCCCTGAAGGGTTTGACAGGCGGCGCTGAAACACACTCCTGCAGCTGTAGTCACAGTGAATCCACAGCTACACTTGTGACCCAGTTTTATCTAAAGCTTCATCAAACATCTCCAGAGACACTGCAGCAGTAGAACTGGAAGAAAGGAGGAGACGCACCACAACACATCATGTGTCCTCTTAATAAAACAGCTCATAGTCTGAAACCATCAACAGGACGATCAGTGGCAGCGGTGTGATGATCCGGTCTGGACCCTGGTGCTGAATCTGAAGGACTCACAGCACAGATCAGACTCTTCTCACCTTTTAGTGTCACTGACCTTTGTTCTGATACAGACTCACTCATTTACATCAGGCACCAAATGTTGTTTTATCTTAACCTGAACCTTTAATTCTTCCTAAATCTAACTACACAGTCTAACAACACTGCCACCGCCACCCAGAAAGTTTTATTTTGAAAGTCTAACAGGATGTTGTCCAGTTATTATTGCTCACTGCAGAATGAGAAACGTCAGGATGGCCTCCCAATCAAATATTCATCTAGGTCAATATTCTGTGGTTACAACTCCTCAACCACGAGGACTGAATCAGACACAACGAGGAATCTGAAGGTCTGTGATCTGCATTTTTAGTTTCCTGATGATTTACAGACGAGCTTATAAATCCAGACCGTGATCAGTATTCTCAGAGTGTCCTAATCATCAGTGAAAACGGGCTCTATTGCTGCATCTGGAGCAGAAAACTGAGACAGAACAACTGTTGTGTGAGTTATTGGCACAAACGGAGTATTTATCTGCTCAGATGAAGCACAAATGTATAATTCTATGTTCAGTGGTGTTGATTTACTTCCTTTACTTGTCCCTCTTTAAATGCACACCAGGCATCAATTTATTCTGGAGCACCTTCCAGCAGAGCTCTGATAATGCTGTTTATACCACAACCAGTCCCGATAAGCAGATCAATTCAGACAGACGTCCCTTTTTTATTTACCTGCTCACCAAAAACCAGTCTGAGTCTGGCTTCTCGTCACACATCAGGGAAGTTTCTACAAGAGGACGTTACAAGGACGAGCCCATGTGATCTTTAGAGGGTTTCATCCAGTTAAAGATCAGTTCTAAGACTTAATGTAGGAGACAAATTCACACACGTCTGCTCAACAGCCAGGAAGATGGAAGCCATTGTTTAACCGGCGTGTCCTGCTGCCAGCCACAGTTTAGATGTCATCACTAATTAGAATAATTACACTGAATCACTTGAGACAAAACCTTACTGAGAAACATGAAACTAAAGAGACAAAAGCTCCGTGACAGTTGGAGCTGCTTTAGAGAGGCTTTAAAGTGAGACGCCTCCTTCTGTCGGCGGGGAAACATCCATCAGAGCGAACGGGCTCTGGGGGGGGAGATAAAGGCATCATACTGGGGAGATGAATTTAAATGAAGATATTTCATCCTGTCGGTCAGAAAGCAGGACGGTGGAGCAGCAGGACTGGTAGAAAGATGGATCGATATATAGTGAGACAGTCACACGGCGTCCATTAGATCATCACACTTCTGTGTTCCGAGAATCACATGTTCCCAGAGTTCTGTGCTCACAGTGTTGTATGGTACACCAGATCATTATTGCAAATGAGAACCGGTTCTCAATTGACCTACCTGGTTAAATAAAGGTTAAATCAAAGTATGTTCCCAAGGTCATGTTTTCCCAGGGCCCAGTGATCCTGGGATCCTGTGTTCCTGAGGTCCTGTGTTCCTCAGGTTCTGTGTTCCTCAGGTCCTGTGTTCCTCACGTCCTGTGTTCCTCAGGTTCTGTGTTCCTCAGGTCCTGTGTTCCTCAGGTCCTGTGTTCCTCAGGTTCTGTGTTCCTCAGGTCCTGTGTTCCTCAGGTCCTGTGTTCCTCAGGTCCTGTGTTCCTCAGGTTCTGTGTTCCTCAGGTCCTGTGTTCCTCAGGTCCTGTGTTCCTCAGGTTCTGTGTTCCTCAGGTCCTGTGTTCCTCAGGTTCTGTGTTCCTCAGGTTCTGTGTTCCTCAGGTCCTGTGTTCCTCAGGTTCTGTGTTCCTCAGGTCCTGTGTTCCTCAGGTTCTGTGTTCCTCAGGTCCTGTGTTCCTCAGGTTCTGTGTTCCTCAGGTTCTGTGTTCCTCAGGTCCTGTGTTCCTCAGGTCCTGTGTTCCTCAGGTCCTGTGTTCCTCAGGTCCTGTGTTCCTCAGGTCCTGTGTTCCTCAGGTTCTGCACCCTGTGACTTCTGTGCTACATGAACTCAGCCTCTCAGTCCCAGAAAAAGAAAGCTCGTGGAACCTGATCCAGGCAGTCATGATGTTTGTGTGTTCTCATGTTCTCTGTTATTTTGCCACTTAGAAACAGGCAGCGCTGATCTTTTCTTCTGTTCTAAACTAAATGTAATGTTCTCATTTGTTCTCCTTCTAATAATGAAAATAGTGAAGTGTCAGGTCAGTGGGAGCAGAGGAACATGTTTTCACCAGTAATAATGAAATGATGAAGTCCCCGTTAATCAGCTCTTATTGATTATTTGATTATTAGCTCAGAGATGTCGACCCGCTCACTTCTGAATGTCACCTTCACTGCCGGGGTGACCCCCCCCCAAACAGCTGGGAGGAGATCTGTCCTCCCCCTGCAGGTAAAGACATTCAGGTGTTCAGTGAGATGATGTGTTCAGATCAGCACAGCACAAGGCCTCAGCTTAAAGGGCCACTCTGGTGTTTTTAACCCTTTAAGTCCTCTGGGTCCACTTCCTGGTGTCTGAGTGACATCACAGCGTCTCTGCCTCCTCCGTCTCACCTCCACACCACAGCGACATCATTACAGTCTGCATACTAACCACAGTCTTACATAACAGCTCGCTCACGTCTCTTTGTCTCGCTGTGTTCAGGAGAGGGGGGGGCGGTGGGGGTGGGGGGGGCGGTGGGGGGGGGGACATATAAAGTTGATATTGAACCACTGAATTAAAACCAGGCGCAACATAAAAACACAGCAGAGGTATTAAGATGAATGTGGTGAATAAAAGAGTGTTTTTAAATGAAGTGCAGGCACTAATCTCCTCCCACACACACACACACACACTCACACACACACACACTCACACACTCACACACTCACACACACACACACTCACACACACACACACTCACACACTCACACACACACTCACACACTCACACACACACACACTCACACACTCACACACTCACACACACACACACTCACACACACACACACTCACACACTCACACACACACTCACACACACACTCACACACACACACACACACACACTCACACTCACACACACACGATAAGTAAACTGAAAATGTTCTGCTGTCATAAATCACACTAAACACTCGTTTCAATACTCAATTATACGCTTTGACTTAAAGGACAGTTCCACTGTTTCTACCCATGATCCTCTCTGTCCTCATCCTGGTGTCTGAGTGACTGGTAGGTAGTAAAAGTGTTGGAACTGGTCCAGTAGATCACCTCAGCCAGCAGACACCAAACGGGCTGCAATGGCTGCAACGTGATCCTTTGGGACAACTGCACCTGATCACAGTAGGTCCACTAAAAGAGCTTGTTTGATCCACTGACAGGCTCAGAGTGTTATTCTAAGTGTGTGACAGCATCATGGAAAGGATCCCTACAGAGAGAGACCTGGAAGATCCTTTTGGTTTAACCACAAACAGCACACACACCAGACTACATTCACTAAAACAGAGATTTTAGAGAACAGCAAGTGGAACTCTGGTGTTTTAAAGGGTGAGTTTGAACAAACTTTTAAAATGTTCTACACCTACAGGGTACAAACAGAGTCCAGGTTTAAAAAGTTTGAGCTTTATTCTGAAAGTGAAGCCTTCCTCTTCCTCCTCAGTGCAGGTCCTGTCTGGTTGTGCGTTCACATGGTGTTGGGATGATCGGACAAATGAGTTCCCAACTGGGAAAATTCACATTAATACGCCTCCTCAAGTTGGAACAATAACTTGGAAAATCTGAAAGTTTTGGTTCTGTGATGTACGCAGAGAGATGGTGACTGGAAAAAACAAGGAGAACCTTTCAGCAGTGGCAGCATGGCTGAAAGGTTCTGCCTGCAGATCATCTCAAAAACTGGCATATTACAAGAAGACAGAATAAATAAAGTGTGCAATAAGGCCAAATGTCAGTAATGCTCCATCATCGGCTTCCTCAGGCACAACACACTTTGACTACATGGTTAAGTCCTGTGCTCTCTGTGTGAATGAGTGTGGCGGCACATCAAACACTCAGACAAGCACTCTTCTATCATCAGTTATCACTTGGGCTCAGTGTGAATCTGCAGCGAGAGGCCGTCTGAGTGCTGTGAGCCTGTGAAGGTCTCTGCTGCCCTCCT
Organism: Pempheris klunzingeri; assembly: GCF_042242105.1. Classification (NCBI taxonomy): domain Eukaryota; kingdom Metazoa; phylum Chordata; class Actinopteri; order Acropomatiformes; family Pempheridae; genus Pempheris; species Pempheris klunzingeri. Next base: position 685,400 of record NC_092016.1, on the reverse strand, counting down.
ACACATCCAGGTGACACCATCTGAAATTAACCAGCTGGTTTGAAGTGTTTCCACAGACGTTAGATAGCAGATGAACAATGTCGGCTCACAGTGTGACACTAACTGGATCCAGAGCCAGCTGATAGACGACAGCTGTCCAGGTAAAACTGTCTCTGCTCCAGGTGTGTTTAGACGTCTGACACCTCTGATTGGTCTGTATCAGTCTGTATAAAGAAGCGTCCTCTGATTGGTCGGTATCAGTCTATAAAGAAGCGTCCTCTGATTGGTCGGTATCAGTCTATAAAGAAGCGTCCTCTGATTGGTCGGTATCAGTCTGTATAAAGAAGCGTCCTCTGATTGGTCGGTATCAGTCTGTATAAAGAAGCGTCCTCTGATTGGTCGGTATCAGTCTATAAAGAAGCGTCCTCTGATTGGTCGGTATCAGTCTATAAAGAAGCGTCCTCTGATTGGTCGGTATCAGTCTGTGTAAAGAAGCGTCCTCTGATTGGTCGGTATCAGTCTATAAAGAAGCGTCCTCTGATTGGTCAGTATCAGTCTGTGTAAAGAAGCGTCCTCTGATTGGTCGGTATCAGTCTATAAAGAAGCGTCCTCTGATTGGTCGGTATCAGTCTATAAAGAAGCGTCCTCTGATTGGTCGGTATCAGTCTATAAAGAAGCGTCCTCTGATTGGTCGGTATCAGTCTGTATAAAGAAGCGTCCTCTGATTGGTCGGTATCAGTCTATAAAGAAGCGTCCTCTGATTGGTCGGTATCAGTCTATAAAGAAGCGTCCTCTGATTGGTCGGTATCAGTCTATAAAGAAGCGTCCTCTGATTGGTCGGTATCAGTCTGTATAAAGAAGCGTCCTCTGATTGGTCGGTATCAGTCTGTGTAAAGAAGCGTCCTCTGATTGGTCGGTATCAGTCTGTGTAAAGAAGCGTCCTCTGATTGGTCGGTATCAGTCTATAAAGAAGCGTCCTCTGATTGGTCGGTATCAGTCTGTGTAAAGAAGCGTCCTCTGATTGGTCGGTATCAGTCTGTATAAAGAAGCGTCCTCTGATTGGTCGGTATCAGTCTGTGTAAAGAAGCGTCCTCTGATTGGTCGGTATCAGTCTATAAAGAAGCGTCCTCTGATTGGTCGGTATCAGTCTATAAAGAAGCGTCCTCTGATTGGTCGGTACCACGATGATGTCAGCCGTTAAACCAGGACGGTTATTTTGAAAATACCAAACTCGAGGCTCCACAGACCACCTGGTGACATCACAGCATCAGGACTTTCCTTTGATCCCAGTTAATAACCTCTTTGATCGGGTGCTGAACTCTGATAGGTAGTACAGGACATCACTCACACACACACACACACACACACACACACACACACACACACACACACTCACACACACACACACACACACACACACACCTGGATCTTTGTATCTTCAGTTGTTTGATGCCTGATGTTATATAGATCACCATGGCAACCTGCCCTGCAGGGTTTGGGCTAAAAGGACGAGATGAGAAGGAATGAAGACGTCTTTTCTTCTCTTTGAGTCGTGAGAGCGGCTCTCAGGGGCCACGCCCCCCCCCCCCCCCCCCCCCCACCCACCCCCCCCCAGTCTGTAACACACTAGTGTAACTGTAGCTGTAGAAGAAGAGCAGCTCCAGCAGGCCAGAGGACTGTGGAGGACTGTGGGGGACTGTGGAGGACTGTGGGGTCCTTCTCTTCTGATGGCTCATTACTCCTGAGCTCCAGTAACAGCAGGTGGAATCAACGAAGCGTCTCATATTCACTGAGCTCACACTGACAGGAGCAGCCCTCTGAGGCTGGAGCAGGGAATCTCTCTCCTCTTCCTTTTCCTCCTCCTCCTCTTCCTCTTCCTCTTCCTCTTCCTCTTCCTCTTCCTCTTCCTCTTCCTCTTCCTCTTCCTCTTTCCTCTTCCTCCTCCTCCTCCTCCTCCTCCTGTGCAGGCAGCACAGACTGGATCCACCACAGATTCCCTCAGAATGGGTTTGCTGTTGGGACACCACAGTGCTGGCAGTGCCCCCCCCCCAGAGGCTCTGTGAAGCGGCAGGTGTGTCACTCTATTGGACTGGAGTATTCAATCAGAAATGTAATTTAGTGTTGGACACTTGGAGCTGAGAGTCTCAGTCGTGATTGATTTCATGCATATTTGATATTTGGGGTGTGCAGGTCCTGATAAGCTGCTCAGGTTCCTCCAGTCGTTAAAAACTCATCTGAATGAGACCCGCGGAGAGAAAACACAAAGGAGAGGACAGAATACAGCAGAAGTACAGGAGCAGCAGCTTCTCCTTCCACTGAGCCGAGGAAGCTTGTTGGACAGGTGGTTTATATACCTGGAGGTGATTCAGCATCAAAGCTGGATGACCACCTCCACTGACAGCATCATGGAAAGGATCCCTACAGAGAGAGACCTGGAAGATCCTTTTGGTTTAACCACAAACAGCACACACACCAGACTACATTCACTAAAACAGGGATTTTAGAGCTGCTGCTCCATCAGTCAGTGTGACTTTAGTGTTTTAAAGGGTCAGTTTGGGCCTCAAATAAACCTTTAAATATCAAAGTCCTGTGTTTTTGTGGATGGTAACACACTCAGAGGACTCTGGAACTGTCCTGTAAGTGGATCCCTATAAATGAGTATTGAAGCGAGTGTCTGTGTGAGTGATGACAGCAGAACATCTGAATCTCGTTCATCTTAAATGATGTGTGTGGGAGGAGATTAGTGCTCTTTTATTCACCACATTCATCTTAATACCTCTGCTGTGTTTTTACGTTGCGCCTGGAAAACTGTTTTGTTTTAATTCAGTGGTTCAATATCACCCCCCCCCAGCTGTTGTGTAAGACTGTGTTAATATACAGATGTGATTCAGACGACAGCCTCTGACAGTCAGAGAGGAAGAAAACTGTTCACATGAGATTATGAATCCTCAGTGACTCCACTGATCCATCAGCCCCATGCTTCCTCCTCCTCCTTAACTCCTTCTGTCCTCCTCCTGTATCCTTCCCTCTCCTCTCCTCCTGTATCCTTCCCTCTCCTCTCCTCCTCCTGTATCCTTCCCTCTCCTCTCCTCCTGTATCCTTCCCTCTCCTCCTGTATCCTTCCCTCTCCTCTCCTCCTCCTGTATCCTTCCCTCTCCTCTCCTCCTCCTGTATCCTTCCCTCTCCTCTCCTCCTCCTGTATCCTTCCCTCTCCTCTCTCTCCTCCTCCCTCCTCCCTCCTCCCTCCTTTCCTCTTCTCACTTTTAGAAACACTTTCAGCTCGTTAGCTTGAAGAATGAGCTGCTGACCGGCTCCTCTCTGTCTGGAGAAGAGAAGTTTCTTCTTCTTATTTTGTTCTGGTGTTGAACTAACAGTTCATGAGGCGTTCAAACATTTTGTCCCAGAATTTAAGCTCTGGTCGATCATCGGTCTAAAGGCCTCTCAGCAGAGCAGGAACAGGTCCGGCTGGAGTCCTGTGAGTCCTGGAGCTTCTTCTGTCCTGGTCCTGGTTATGTGGACTCTCCTGAAACAAACTTCATGTCGTGTCTGAGGATCCCTCAGAGGAGCCGAGGCCGATGGAGGAATCTGTTTTCACATCATCCCAAACCCCAAAGACTCCGACAGCTGTTTGCTTAATGCCGACACTCTCTTCAGATCAGCTGGCTGTGTTCTGCCCTCATTATCCTCCTGGTATTCAGTCCTGCTGACGGCTCCCAAAGGTCTCCGTCATCACTCTGCATGTGAACAGGAAGTGAAAGCAGCTCCGCTTCTGTTCAATAATCACACGATAGCAGCTGAGCAGGCTCAGAACCCGTCCAGCGGTCCGACGTGATCGATAAGAGTGATGAGAGGACGTCAGTGTGTCCCTGAAGGCCTGCTGCACCTGTTTCACATTCACCAGGTGTTTCATCACAATAGAGAGCTGAACTCCCATCAGGCCGCCGCTCGTTAACCATAAAACGTCTCCTAACTGTACCATTGGAAAGATTTCTCACCGAATCAGAAGATCAATAAAGTTGTTGCAGCTCATCTTCTTGAGAAACCTCCTGAGACCTCCTGAGGTGCACCTCAGAACGCCACAGGTGGTCTGTCCTACCTGTGGCTATCAAACTTTATAATTCCTCCTCCTTCTGCAGGAGGGATACTGAAGGATCATCATCATCATCTTAAAACAAACTGTACATGTTTTATTTAATTTTAGACACAATGTTTTTTTCACTTGAGACACTTTACTTTTTACACTTTGTACTTTGGATTTGTATTTAATGTTTGTATTGTTGAGTCAACTGTGTATTCTGGCAAAGCAGTAAAGTGATCTTATTCTTATTCTTATTCTTATTCTTATTCTTATTCTTATTCTTATTCTTATTCTTATCGAACCAACAAACTCGTGTTCATCAAATAACTCTGATATTTCACAGGATGAACAGACTGTTTCATTCTGAGCTCATCTGAACAAAGGTCGTCTGTCTCGTCTCTCTGTGGTCGTTGTCTCAGTCTCAGCGTGTTCATATCATGTTGGATTTAAGGATCCATGTGAGCCACTCCAACAGCTGCACATGACTTTAGTGAGCGCCTTCCCAGGACTCACATGGAGAACATCTCTACCAGCCTGGGAGGAGACCATCACTGCTCACAAAACATGGAATAAAAAGGGTGTGAGGCCACTAAACCTCCACATCCACTCTCCTGGTGTCACACTCAGAGGGGTCACACAGCTGTGGGGGAAGCAGAGTGACGTCCCCGAGGTCCCGATGAGGCTCCTGGAGGCTCCTGGAGGCTGCTGGAGGCTGCTGGAGGCTCCTGGAGGCTGCTGGAGGCTGCTGGAGGCTCCTGGAGGCTGCTGGAGGCTCCTGGAGGCTCCTGCTCAATGAACGGGGATCATTTCACAGCTGATGTAACGGTGACGCCGGCCTCTGCAGCGCAGCATGGGAGCCACACGGCTCAGTGTGCGAGGGCGACCGAAATAATGAGAAGAGAGAGAGGAAGAGCCGGAGGGAGGGTGGGGACACAGTGGGGGGGTGTAGTTGTCGTCAGTGTCAAACAGTAATTAATTTCTGCTTCTGTGTTAAACCGTGTCAAAGATAATTTCCATCCATCCGCAGTAGTAGAGACGAGCGAGCGGAGCCTTTGATGTGCCTGCTGAGCATCCTCAGCTCCACATGCTTCCTCCTCCTCCTCCTCCTCCTCCTGGACCGTGGACACAACGTGAGCCTTTAACTCTTTAATTAGCAGATGCCAGCTGAACTGTCGGCAGAGAGCTCGTTTAACGCTTCATTAACTCATTAATTAAAAATACTTCTTAGAAATGTTTGTTAATCTTCTTCTACTGCAACAAACGTCGTTCACTATTTGAAAATCAGATCGATTTTGATCAGTTTGTTTATGATCAGAGCTGTAGTGAGGAGGTGGTTAGCCTAGCTTAGCATAAGGAGGCAGCTAGGCCCGGGCTCCGTCTGTCCCTCTGCTGCTGGTCGTAATGCTAAGCTAGGCTAAGCTAGCAGTGCATAGACATGAGATTGATCACTCCGATCCCATAGATGTGAACCCCAAGATGTTGAACTGTCCCTTAAATATCTGATCAGAACTCTTTGATTCTATAACAGTGCTGCACTGTTGTTCATCTTCTCTTTAGCTTCAGGTTGTGTTTAGTGTCTTTGCTTTGTTTCGTTCACTGAAGAGACGTAAAACACAACTTATCTCATGATTAACATCCACGTTGGTATGAAACTACTTTAATTAAAACATTAATGAAACATCACAGTCACTCATTTTTATTTTTGGCTCAAGAAAGAAGATAATTATTCACATTTAGTCCGTTATATGGTTCTACTTCAATGACTTCATCTAATTAACACGGTCGGTGCTGAAGTGTCTTTGAGAGACGCAGCAGCTCTCATTTTGGTTTTTAATTGAAAAAAGAAACAAAGACGTATTCAGACACTTTACTGTGTTCACAAAAGGTTAAGTGGTGGTTCAGATCTTTGTGGATTAATATTCCTGCTGCAGCGATGTGAAAGTTTACTGAGCTCATTTTACCCACTGACAAGTAGTTAAATCTGCAGCAATGCATTCTGGTCTATAAGATCACAGTCTGAGACTCTGCTTCTGTTCAGTAAACTACTTTTAGCAGCTTCTTCATGAGCTCAGAGGCCCTCAGAGACCACCAGAGACCCTCAGAGACCCTCAGAGACCACCAGAGACCCTCAGAGGCCCTCAGAGACCCCCAGAGACCCTCAGAGGCCCTCAGAGACCCCCAGAGACCCTCAGAGACCATCAGAGACCACCAGAGACCCTCAGAGGCCCTCAGAGACCCCCAGAGACCCCCAGAGACCCTCAGAGACCATCAGAGACCACCAGAGGTGCATGCTGCACCTGTGCACCTTAAAGACCCTCAGCTGCCCAGAGGTGTCCACTTATTTGACCCTCCAGTAAACCGACTGAAATATGACCAGTGCTTTTGTGCATGAGTATAAATCATATGCACCATCAGCACTGGTTTATTGTCTCCTGTCCTGTCAGACCTCTGATCCCGTCCCCGTCACCTGGCTGCCCCGCCCACCTGCTCACCTGCTCACCTGATCCCACTTCCCTCGTCAGCGCTGCAGACAAACACCTGAGCGTTTCACCTGGTCCTCACTGAGCCTCTCAGCCTGTTCCCTGCTCCACTGCTGCACTTTAACCTTTTCACGTGTCATCCAGTACGCTTTCAAAATAAAAGCTTGCCAACAAACATCTCAGTGGATGGTTGTGTGACTTTTGTCTGTGTTGCTCCTCACAGTTTGATGAGTCGTCCGTCTCGTTACTGAAGATCATCTCGCAGTCGTCCACGTTTAAAGTTTTCCAGGCAGGTGAAGCTTCTCTGAGAGCCTGTAAAGCTCTTTTCAGACCAGAGTGAAAGGCACTAACCTGTCAGATCTCCTGAGGATTCACAGCCTGAGCTCTTCCTCTCAGAGAGCAGATCCTATCTGAGGACTTAGAGACATCGGCCACAAGTCAAACTAAACACCAGCGTCTAACTGAATGCTCTCCAGGATCAGAGACGGGTTTTAAAATACCACACATCAATCTCACAAACAAGAGTTGAATTATGGGTAATGTAAGCGGATGCTCTGGACCTGACCTGGCAGGTTTTAATAGTCTGGTCCAAGTGAACAAACATCCGGATCCATTATCCGTCATCTTGGGCCCTTGGAGGCCTCCTGGTTGTGCTGAGAGCAGCGGAGTCATCAGATCCACTGTGATCCTCTCTGTGATCAGCCTGTGGGCAGGGCTGATCTTTATGATGTGGATCATAATGCTGCTCTGTTAGAGAAGCTGGGTTTTCTCTGGTTGAAGCTTCCTGCTGTGAAACCAAATGATGTTGATCATTTTATGCTGATCTCCTGATGTTGATCTCCTCATATTGATCTCCTGATATTGATCTCCTGATGCTGATCTCCTGATGTTGATCTCCTGTTGTTGATCTCCTGATGCTGATCACCTGGATCTCGTCTGAGGGAGCAGCTGTTCAGAGTGACACCTTGAGGAGATCAGCAGTGAGAAGGTTTGGTGTAATGAGGATGAAGCGGCTCCTGTTTATTTTAAGGTCTTTGAAAACCTTCGTCCGTGTTGAAACATCTTTGCAGCCTCGTGTCATCCGACAGGCTCGAGCCTCGACGTGACGTGATGATGGCGGCGTTTCAGCTGCTCAGCGTAACTAATGATGTTGGACTGCGTTTAGAGTAAAAGCTGGAGGATTTGGGAATGTGATCTGGATGACTAATGTGAGGATAAATGTGGCTTTGCTCTGCTGGAAGCTGTTCCTCTTGGTCATGAGACAGTTAACATCAAGAGTCTGTTCTTTATCTGTTGTTCTGCCACATCCTAATTGATTTGTTTCAAAAATACTAGAGACGTCCCTCAAGGGCCAAGCACACAGAAACTCACAGAAACAATTCATTTACACACATGAAAGACAAACTAAAAATACAAATATGACAAATATGTTAGAAAGACGAACACAAACACAGAAAACTGGAGCCAAACCAAAGCTGCCGACGTCATCCGGCCCCATGAAGGCTCACAGACGACAGGCCAAGTGTGAGTGCAGCTGACCAGGTGTTACACTGTGGACCTTCACTGGTTCACTGGTTCACTGGTTCACATCATCAAACATCCGTCTGTTTGTTTTACAAACGTGTTTCAAGCAGCTTAAAGTCGGCATACAGGAGAGACTGACTGTGTGAGCAGGAGATATCCTGGTCTGACCTGCAGGGAGGGGTGTGTCTCTGCAGGGAGGGGTGTGTCTCTGCAGGGAGGGGTGTGTTTCTGCAGGGAGGGGTGTGTCTCTGCAGGGAGGGGTGTGTCTCTGCAGGGAGGGGTGTGTCTCTGCAGGGAGGGGTGTGTCTCTGCAGGGAGGGGTGTGTTTCTGCAGGGAGGGGTGTGTCTCTGCAGGGAGGGGTGTGTCTCTGCAGGGAGGGGTGTGTCTCTGCAGGGAGGGGTGTGTCTCTGCAGGGAGGGGTGTGTTTCTGCAGGGAGGGGTGTGTTTCTGCAGGGAGGGGTCCGTCTCTGCAGGGAGGGGTGTGTTTCTGCAGGGAGGGGTGTGTTTCTGCAGGGAGGGGTCCGTCTCTGCAGGCCGTCGGCAGCGTCTGGACTCCAGAGGTGGCAGAGATCTGTGTCGGGTGAACGAGGCCCTGCCGGTGAACCGTGTGCCGCTCCTGTGCCGATAACCACTTCAAACGCTGCTTTGAAACGTGGACCTCACACAGGATCAGCTCCTGGGGAGGTCTGCTGGAGTCTGACGCCTCATCGCTGTGGGAGGTGTGGTGTGTTCATCGAACATCACAGCACACGCTGTCAGCTCTGCCTAATTAGCCGAACTCATTAACTAACTTTCTAACTTGGATAAAGAGACACAAAATTAAGACTCATCTTCATTTCTTCTCTCTTAAAACTGTATTTCACTTCACACTGTGAGAGCAGACAGACTCTCTGAAACCCTCTTACTGCTCATTTCATATTTACATGTTGTCAAAGTGATTCACCATCAAATCTGCACGATTCAGTGAGAAGAACCTTCACAGCGCCTCCACACTTTGCTCTTCACAGACTGTGACGTGGCCTATCAGGGCTGACGAGTCATGTCAGGGAGCTCTGGGTCAGTCTGCTAATGATATAGAAAGCTTTTCTAATAGCTGAAGAGCTGCGAGAGGAAATCTGTTAATGCTAAAAACTCCAAGGTAAAATGTTGTGGACGTAAAAACCTTTAAGGCAAATCTTAACTACAACTCCCATGGTGCATTTCAGCAAGAAACACCCAGCCACTGAGCGTACAGTAGGTTACATGCTTCAAACAGCACTGTGAAACATTAACCTCACACAGGATCAGCTCCTGGGGAGGTCGCTGTCAGAGCTGCCTAATGAGCTGAGCTCATTAAATAACTAAAGAGGCACGAGATTAAAGCTCGTCTCCCCAAACTACATCTGAAGTCGGGATCCTGACATTCACCGATGCATCGGCTCCCGTTGTCAGATATTAGGAACACATGACAGCAGACAGAGGAAGCATCAGGTGTGTGTGACTAGTCACCAGGTAGAGCTCTGTTAGCCTCCCTCAGACCAGGGCAGGTGACTCCACATGGAGCTGCACCATCAGCACATAGAGGATTTAGGATGAGCTCCAGCTGCAACGTTAAAACACTGTGAACATGTTAAACTTCCACTAATAGACTGTAAACGGTCCTTTTGCTGTCTGTACCTTTACTACAGCAGCGTTTTCACTACTATTAGAAAACTTTTCCAACAGACTTTCAAGCACCAGACTCCACTGACAAAAACACTGTTGTGTGACTTTGGTGGATCAAACTGTGAGTTGGATGTAAACTAAGAGGCAGCGGTGACCCAGCGAGCTCCTGCTCTGTTTGATCACCGGCTCTTTTCTTTATCTCCTGTTTGGGCTTCATTCACTTCTAAGACACTCGCTGCTGCGGCTGCTTTGTATTTGCAGAATAAGAATGAGACGTTTGCTCTGAATGAATGAAGGTTTCACATTCAGGATCCATTCACAGCAACAGGTGATCGGTCAGGAGGGGGGGGGGGCTGGGCAGGGATGGCTGGGAGGCTCAGACCGGGGGGGGGGCAAAATGACAAATGAGTGGAGAGAGAGGGCTGGCAGGAGCACAGGGGGGGGGCAGCTACAGGGCAGAGAGGAGGGGGGGGCAGACAGAGTGTGTGAAAGACAAACAGGCAGAGCAGATCCCTGACCCCTGGGATGTTCTGAGTAATGACTGAGGAGGCAAACAGAGACAGACTAAAGACGTCTGTAACAGAACCAGAGGACGACCTGCTCTCTCCCATGATGCACTCTGATCTCCAGCGGTTCTAACACCCTTCAAAATGTCAGCGCTGATGTTTGTACCCAGTGTAAAGGAGCGATCCATGTACCAGCGCAGACACTATTCTAAATCCTTCTGACAAACTCAGAACTGGAGGCTCAGTCTGATCCATCATCCAGAGCACCACATGTCCTCCACCCTGACCACGACAGCAGAACCCCCCCGGGACAACAGTGTGATCAACGTTTATTATTGCAGATGACAGAAACTTGAAACTAGAGTGTTATTCTAAGTGTGTGACAGCATCATGGAAAGGATCCCTACAGAGAGAGACCTGGAAGATCCTTTTGGTTTAACCACAAACAGCACACACACCAGACTACATTCACTAAAACAGGGATTTTAGCTCCCACAGTACGTGTGTACACCCAAACTAAAGGGCCTCCACAGTTTAAAGCAGGTGTTTCTAACAGTCGCGGTGCTTCAGGCTGGATTCACTTCTCACAGTGATACAGTGATAGGGGGGAATAAGAAAACTAAAGACTTTAGAAGTAATGAAGCTGACTGACAGGCTGTTCACGTCTAACCCTTCAAACCCCCTCACGTCTCTCTTTGTTCACCTTAAATCATGTTTTCCAAACAGTAAAATACCGACTGTGCTTCAGGATACTTTCTCCTCTGCAGCTATAGTTACAGGTTACTTTTCAGAGTAAAGCACATGATTCTCTTAGCTCTCAGTCTCCTCCTCATGTTTCTCACATGGTTTCACTTCAGTCACATCAGAGAAAAGAGACTGTTTCCTCTCTCGTGAATCATCTGACGACCCCTCGGGTTTATCTGGGGACCCTCGTAGGGCCTCGACCCCCAGGTTGAGAGTCCCAGCACTGAACTAGCTGACTATGTAAAGTAAAGCCACTGTGATTACACACTAATATAATCACACTGCAGGACTCTCCCACTTCACTGCAGACCAACAGTCAGAACTGGATAACTGCTCGTCTTTCTCTGTTTTTGGCAGCATCAGATCCCCCAGGTGGACTTGACTGACGCCCCACCGGCCCGGCTGCTGTTTGCCTTTTGTTCCCGGTTCCTGGTCCTCTGCCCGTGAAGTGAGGCGGCCCAGGAGCAGAATTATGTCGCTGGGCGCTGAGCTTCCTCGGGTCCAGCTCCACCGCCTGGCTCGCTGCGTCTGTCTAACTCAGTTCCTCTGATGGCGGCCAGGTCTGCAACCGCTGCCATCACTGGGAGAGAAGCTTATCATTGGCTGTGGCCTGAATATCCATACCCATAATCCCCCCTTCAGTTTAAAGCATCTTTTTTATGTTTCTCTGCTCTCCTGTTGTGCTGTAATAACAGTAATTACTACTGTGCTTTAAAATGATTCATTTAAAGCAGAACTCCAGGTAGTAAAAGTGTTGGAACTGGTCCAGTAGATCACCTCAGCCAGCAGACACCAAACGGGCTGCAATGGCTGCAACGTGATCCTTTGGGACAACTGCACCTGATCACAGTAGGTCCACTAAAAGAGCTTGTTTGATCCACTGACAGGCTCAGAGTGTTATTCTAAGTGTGTGACAGCATCATGGAAAGGATCCCTACAGAGAGAGACCTGGAAGATCCTTTTGGTTTAACCACAAACAGCACACACACCAGACTACATTCACTAAAACAGGGATTTAAGAGCTGCTGCTCTGCTGCTGCCTCCATCAGTCAGAGTGTCTGTGTGACTTTGGTGTTTTAAAGTGTTAGTTTGGACCTAAAATAATCCTTTAAAACATCAAACTCCTGTCTTCTGCACAGTCTAATTACTAGCTCTCTGAAAACATTATGAGAAAGTTTCTTTGATCCGTCCTCAGGTGGAGCTTTTCAGTAAAGGCCATCTGAGGACACATGAAACCTTGTGAGACGCCCTGCTGCTCCGTCCTGCAGGCTCTGCTCTCCTGCTCACTGATGATGTCTGGCTCTCCCTCTGCTCGCCAGCGTGGACAGTCATGCTTCAGGTTTGATCTTGGTCTGCGTCCCCAGAGGTGGTAGAACCTGTCCTCTGGTGGCCCCCGTGTCAAACACCGCTTTGAACTACAGGAGGAGCTCCTGGGGAGGTCTGATCAGTGTGAGGGGCTCTGGTCCTCTATGACAACACAGACTTCAGAGATCAGAGTGACGACACCGGGGGGGGGGGGGGCATCACTCCTCACTGCATCCACCATGGTGAAGGACACCCAGCTGACCTTCTGGTTCTACTAATTGGTCTGTTTAACCCTCTGCTCTCTGAACGCTGCTGCTTCTTCTTCTGGTGACGTCGTTTCTTGGAGGACTTTCTTCTTCTTCATGTCCCTAAAATGTGTCCAACCTCAGCTAGAAGGTTCCAGAAGTCACTGAAGCAGAATGAGTGAGAAAAGACTTCAGACATGTTGTTCATCAGAGGAGACTAAAGAAAGACAGAGAACATGTTGATCCAGAACAACAGTGGATCTAAAGAGAGACAGAGAACATGTTGATCCAGAACAACAGTGGATCTAAAGAGAGACAGAGAACATGTTGATCCAGAACAACAGTGGATCTAAAGAGAGACAGAGAACATGTTGATCCAGAACAACAGTGGATCTAAAGAGAGACAGAGAACATGTTGATCCAGAACAACAGTGGATCTAAAGAGAGACAGAGAACATGTTGATCCAGAACAACAGTGGATCTAAAGAGAGACAGAGCACATGTTGATCCAGAACAACAGTGGATCTAAAGAAAGACAGAGAACATGGTGATCCAGAACAACAGTGGATCTAAAGAGAGACAGAGAACATGGTGATCCAGAACAACAGTGGATCTAAAGATCTGTGAACCTCCAGAGGAGATCTGAACTGTGCAGAAGCCTCCAGCTGTTAATCACAGCCGCCCCCTTTTATAGCATCAAGTAACTGTGAATAAATGATAAGTCAGTCAAACCAGAGATGAGAACAACACACAGACATCAGACACTCTTCATCTCACTTCTCTCAGGTCAACGGCTGCTTCTCACTTAGTTTCAGTCTCATTTTCCTCGTGAAGAAAAGGACAGTGAATAATACTTATATAGAATAATATAGAATACTTTTCATTGATCCGTGTTTGAGGTGTTCAGGGGTGTGAGGTAAACTGATACCTGCCGGCCAATCAGAGAGCAGAACGTACTTGTAACTTCCTGCATCTCCTCAGAGGAGCTGACAGAGGATCAAACTGAGCAGGAGATCAGACTCCCTCTTTACAAACCCTTCTTTAAAGTGTGTGTGTGATGTGAATGTTCCATCGCAGCTTCTGAAGACGTCACTTCTCTTTAGAGATAAACGTGGAGCCTCCTGCTGAGCTCCTGCTGAGCTCCTGCTGAGTTACTATGGCAACAGAGTATCAGCATCTTTCTGTCACTTTAAAGTTACTGATCGTTTCTTCTGATCAAAGTCACTTTGTCCAGTTTGGAGCTCTAGATCTGTATAGATCTGTATAGATCTGTATAGATCTGTATCTGTATTCATATCTCTGCTGCTGAACTCTTTCAGGACACAAATAAACCATGGGGGGGGGGGGGGGGGGGGGGGATGAAGAAGATCTGTGAGAAAAAGGGTCAGTAAATGGAAAACTGCTGCCTTTTCTGAAGATGAATGAGGAGATAAGGGGGGGGGGGGGGGGGGGGGCTCTGCCTCTGCCCCCACAGCTATCAACACCACGTTATGAGCTAACGTTCAGAAAATCAGTGTTTGATCACTTCACACTAAATGGACTGTACTTGTATAGAGCCTCCATTCAGACACTGATGGGGTCGCCGACCCCCCACCACAAGGTTCCTGCACACCTTCAGCCTCGTATCAACAGGCTGAAGGTCCCAGAGAAGAAAAGACTAGTCCAACAGGCCTCGTTTCTTCTTCTGCTGCTCTAAATGTGTCTCTAACAGGATCAAACAGGCTGCGTTTCTTCTTCTGCTGCTTTAAATGTGTCTCTTGGATGTACTTCCTGCTTTGTTGTGCTGCAGCTACAGACAGCAGCTAAAGTCACAGTCAGAGTGTTTCTCCATCCCAGATGAACCTCTGGTCGTCCCACTGACGTCTGGCCTGGTGCCCCCCCATTAGAGAATAATACTGATGTGCTGCTGGAATATACCACTGACAGTCTGCAGGGGGGCTTTTATTTTGAAAACTGAGCAGCTTGTCTTTACTGTTTGTCTGTCTGACTTCCTGTCGCCTCAGACGCTTCAGGTGTGGTTTTAAGTAGAGCGACACCATCAGACGCTCCTGGTGGGACTCAGCCTTGAGCCCCCAAAGAGCCCCCGTGGAGTCAGAACCTGAAGAAGGAGTCCCTGTGTTCCCGTCCGTCCTCTGCAGCCTCCTGACAGGAAGTGTGAGATGCTTTCTGCCTCGGTGTCATTTTACCTCCTCTGGAGCTGCTTCTTCAGCTCTGAAGTGTCAGCGTCCTCCTCCCTGCCGCCGTCTCAGGGTCACAAAGTTTCCTCTGGCTGAACTTGGGGGCACCGCCGACGCCACACAGCTCAAGTTAAAGCTGACAGGGTGACAAATGTGAGGCCCAAACACAAAGGGAGAGAGAGGAGAGGTGCCATTTCCAGCTACTGTGTGGGCACAAAGTGGGACACGTCTATCAGCGCCATTAAAGCTGCCACTTCACTGTGAAGAGACCAAAGGCCTCGCTTCTCCTCTGACATGCTGCTGAAACGCTCCAACAGCTCGGCTGGAGATCAGTCTTATGTTCAGCAGTGACACACCAACACCAGCTTCTCCTCTCAGGACGCTTATTTCAGACATCACACATATTCTGTCGTTCACTAACAACTGAATCAGTTTTTATTCTATAAAAAAACATCCATGTAGCACCAAATAATAACAAGAAATATAAATGTAATAAAACCTGATTATGACCACTAATGAGAACAGCAGCGAGGGGGGAAATGATTTAATCATCAGACTTTCCAGATGATTTATCAAGAAAATGACTCATTTCACAGGATGTGATGCTAAAAAAAAACGTCTCCTCTGATTTCCAGACTTTCACAATAAGAGTCTGCGGAAAAAAGATCCCCTTATGACATCACAAAGGGACACACACCAGGGTCAGGTGATCCTGTTGGACAGACGTTTGGGACCTTTAATTTATAAACATGTTTTCATCAAATATCAAAACTACAGAAATGTAATAAATGACGTGAAAACATCCCAGAAACAAGTGAAATATTCAACAGTGTTCATCACACACACACACACACACACTCACACACCAGGACACCAGTGTAATTAGACTCACAGACGTGTGACGAGGACTCAGCAGCTCTTTACTCACTAACGAGAGGACGGACAGCAAACTGACAGACAAAGGCCAGAGCTTCAATTAAAAGGGTCAACAGCAACAACAGGACGGCCCCAACGAAGTGACCTGAATAAAGAGCAGGGAGAGAGTGTGTGTGTGTGTGTGTGTGTGTGAGTGTGTGTGAGTGTGTGTGTGTGTGTGTGTGTGTGTGTGTGTGTGTTTACTGCTCACACTATTAAAACTACCCAGAGATCTGTGTGGCCTTCAGCACCGTCTGACTCTCACTCGTCCTCCATCACTCTTTAATCAGTGTTTAATCTGCTCCCTCAGACTGACTGAGGCTTGTTCACACAGGATCTGCTCCTCTCTGGTGTCAGGTGTTACATAAGGAGTTTAATGTGGTGAGAAGATCTTCATGGTGACCACGGTCAAACAACGGTCTTCAGGAGAGAGGAAAGGTCCCACCAGTGTGGAGGAGATCTCCAAACAGACGAAGGCACCAAAGAGAAGCAGAGGAATGAACAGTTATTGGTGTTACTGTGACAGTGTGAAGGAGATCAGTGATCTGCCTCTCTGGTGATCTGGTCTGTCCTGATCCACGTGTCGGACGCTCAGCTCTGACTCCCTCTGCTCCCTTCACTCCTCCGTCCATCCCGGCGTCCCCTTGTCTCTGCTGTTGCCATAGAAACGGCCCAGACTCCTGATGGTGGAGCCGTGAGGCTGTGGGGGCCACGGGGGCCACGGGGCCTCCTAAACCTGGTGTGTGTCTGTGAAGGCTGACTCAAAGGACGGACGGAGGCCTGAGGACCCTGATGAAGAGCGAGCAGCTGTTGGATCACACGTGCTCCGATGACTTCTGGGTGTTTTCCTGTCTGTCGGTGATAAACTCCCTCCGATGAGCAGACTGAAGTGCTGAGCTCTCTCTTCTCTCCCGTCGTCTCTCAGTGACTCTTGTTTACGTGCCGAGCGGCTCTTTGAGCACCGATCCAGAGACCTGGTTGATCCCTGGACGTAAAGCTGGAGGCTCCAGATTAGCTGCAGAGTTTATCTGAGAATGAAACACCTGTCCTGTGCCGCCGCCGCAGCGTTTTGTTGCTGTTTATTGCTTCTTGGCCGTGAATGACAGGTGGGGAAATGACATCATCCTGCTCCTGCTTATATAACCACACACATAAATGACTGGATGTCAACGGGTCTGATTGGATGGAAGTCAATGAGGAAATGAGGAGACTTCTCTCCTGATGTATCAGCTCAGTGAACAGTTTCTGCTCTCAGTCTCTAGTTTACTGTCTTCTTCAGTTCATTTAGTAAGTTATGATCCATTTAGGGGAAGATACACCAGGAAGCTTCAGGGCGGGGCTACGTTATGATTGACACATAAACAGCCGTGAGCTTTGATGGTCTGTCTAAGTTCTTTGTGTTTGAGTCACTATCTATTGTTTCACTCACAGTAGACGGGTGTCCCGCTGTGTAACGTCTGCATTATTCACACCGTACTGAGCAAATCAGCGTCTCTACTGTCCTGAACGTTGTGCAGCACTTGTTCTCGTTGACGTTGAACACAGACGCAGACCGAAGGTGGAGCTTCAGTTTTGGCTTCATGAGTTTATTCTGAGGAACATGAGAAGGTGTGACTGTAGCAGAGAAGTGACCACATGTAGAAACCCTAAAGGTCGTCTATCAGTCGCACACGGAGAGACTCCAGGAGAGGTGATCACCCTTTGCTGATCATTCTGGGCCACCAGAGCTGGTTGGTCTGCTTTAAACGGACCAGAGTTCGTTTCCTCAGATAGTCTGCTTCGTCTGGGCAGGTGTGAAAGTTCCTCCGAACTCCGGAGCAGAACGTGGGTCCATGTTCGCTTGCAAGTGAACCCTGGTGCGGTTCACTTACAGTGGGAACACAAATGGACCATCAGTGACCCAAAGAGAGGAAGTGAACCAAAGAGAGGAAGTGACCCAAAGAGAGGAAGTGAACCAAAGAGAGGAAGTGAACCAAAGAGAGGAAGTGATGTAGAGCGCAGTGCATTTTGGGTAGAAAAAAAAAACAAAGCCAACAGCACAAATCTGAAGAAGCCTGCTGCTCACACTGGGAGCTTCTTGTGAAAAACCAATTAGGTTTGAACACCAAAGTAAAAACAGAAACCCGAAGACTGCATGAATTTGGTGTTGCTCCACTGAGAACGAGCCGGCTGAAGGGGACGGACTTTTGTTTTCAGTGCTCGTTTGGGGCGGGACCAGAGACGATCACAGAGTTGAAACATTAACAACACACACATTATTCATCAGAGATACTAAGTGAGGGACGACGCCCCACATGGTGTCCGTTATCTGGGACGGTTCTCTGCCTCCACGTCGTCAGTGTCCTGATGCCGGACACTGGGAGGGCGTCACAAAATCACACCACCGTGTTCACACCACCTGATCCAAGCTGCCGCACTTCAACGTGAAAACACAAAAGCCTGTTTGTCCGTTCTGGGCTCCTGTAGAAACATGGTGGTGCAACATGGCGGACTGTGGAAGAGGAGCTGCTCCCCATGCTAACAGGTCCTCCTTTACCCTGCAGACTGCACCTTTAAAGGGAATTAGACACAAAAAGAGAAATCCTGACAAACAGTAATGAAAATGTAGTGAAGAGGAATTTATTTAAAGACTCCACTAACTGAAGCTGCCAGCTGACTGGAACAGACTTCAGCTGATGGTACTCTGGAAGGCGGTGAGTGCAGGAGGATGATGAAATGAAAGAAATGGACTGGAACACGTCAGACACGAAGCTTTTCTAGCAGCTGGATGCCAAGTGAGCATCACTTCAGTGTGAACACAGCACAGCTGCTCGGTCCTCTGAGACCGCCCTGCAGGTGCATCCAGATAATCAGCCAAACAAAACCTACAGAAGATGAAATATCTCCGAGGAGACGTCGTGGAGAGTCCTGACAACATGATCCAAAGACAAAGGGCACGAGGAGAGGAGAGGAGCAGCCAGCTGGAGGAGATCAGCAGCGACACTCCGTCATGTGGATAATTCAATCTGCTGCAGCTCACAGGAAACAACCTGAAGAGACACGTTAACAACAAAGTCAGTGACTGAAAGAATCTGTCACCTGGAAATACACCCATTAAGTATACTACTTAGTCAGACTTCACCCACAAACCATCATTAAACCCGACGCTTCGCCCACTCAGACTCAAGTGATTCATCCTGAAGCATCAGCGCAAAGTTCTGCACAGCTTTATCAAATCAAACCTGTTCTGATGAGTGAAGACTGAAGACTACCACCTCCCTCCTGACTGTTTCACCTCAAGCAGAACTCCGGTTCTGTCCACATCCTGGTGTCTGAGTGACTGGTAGGTAGTAAAAGTGTTGGAACTGGTCCAGTAGATCACCTCAGCCAGCAGCCACCAAACGGGCTGCAATGGCTGCAATGTGATCCTTTGGGACAACTGCACCAGACTCCATTGACAAAAGCAGTCATTTTACCTGTGAGAACAACGGAGCTGCAGGTCTACCTAGATCAGTTAGTTTGTTTGTGTTATTGTGTGTGAAACAAATATTATTCAGATCCCATAATGTTGGATCTGAACTGACACTTAAAAACACCAAAGTCACACGGTAACACAAACTACCTGATGGAGGCAGCAGCAGAGCAGCAGCTCTAAAATCCCTGTTTTAGTGAATGTAGTCTGGTGTGTGTGCAGAGAGCGATAGAACGGCTGTTTGTGGTTAAACCAAAAGGATCTTCCAGGTCTCTCTCTGTAGGGATCCTTTCCATGATGCTGTCACACACTTAGAATAACACTCTGAGCCTGTCAGTGGATCAAACAAGCTCTTTTAGTGGACATTTGACTTTTGACTTTGACAGTGTGCAGAATTACTGTTTACTCTGCAACAATGCTCATACAAATGTAGAAATCACATCACAAACTGTTGTTCAGCTGTGATGTAACATCCGTCTCTCACTTTTCTAAAAGTTTGAAATGTTGTCGAGTCAGGACACAACTTACCTCCTTCACATCCAGAGACGCCAAGACCGGACTCTGATGTCCAGAGACCAAACGTCCAAGATGGCGTCCGCCACCGTGTGCTGGTGCACGTTGTTTGTCGTTGTCTCGACTCTCCAGTGTTTTGCCCTTAACTTCACTTTTCTTTGGTCCTTGTTTGTGTAAACGTAGTTACAATAAAAGTCGTTCTTTGAGAATCAAAGTCTGTTTGCCGTTTGTCCTCCAGGTATTTATCCACATTGAGATGGAGCCCAATGCCACACGCCATCATCACTGGACTCTATGGACTCATTTAGAGAAGCAATGAGAAGAAAGAGTGAACACAACACTGACAGAATAATGAGCTGCTGTTTATGTGTGTACTGTAGATGGTACTGTTACCATGGGAACCTGGTCTCCACTAGCACAGGCTGTATGTTTCTAAGAGCTGGAAGCAGCACATGCACTGATGATTGGCTGTGAGCTCCTCTCATAGTTTCTTCTCCTCGGACATAATTGGGCCGTGATAATGAGGTCGGATCCCACCAGTCATTTTTCTCCTTCCATTATTCCCCAAAGGACTGAGGAGCATCACAGCGGCGACACCCCCCTCGTCCTCGTGGATATTTATTACTGAAGGAGTCCGCTGGGGGGCTCGTTTAGTTTTTAGACTTTGGCTCCGACCACATCACATTTCCTCCTCGTGCTGCCTCAGACGTCTCCTGCTCTCAGGGCTGCCGGGCAATCGATTCCTGCCCCGCTGGTCCACGCGGCACCGTGTCTGGATGACCTCGGGGGCACTTTGTGCTGTAACCTCTGTCATCGGGGGGTGTTACGGCGCTGTGGGGGGGGGCAGCATCCATTAATCCTTTCAGCCTCGTGCTCTGACCTCCATGCAGCACTCACTGGTGAAAAGGAAAATCAACAGCTTCCACTTTTTCTTTCTTTTCTTTCTTTCTAACTCAACCTTCCCATGAACAAAGGCTGCCCCCCCCCCTCCACACACACACACACACACACACACACACACACACATTTTTCTCCTCTGAATAGTCACACACACATTGATGGTAATATTTTAATGATGGCAGATGCTATTTGCACCTGGCTGTCAGCAGTAAACAACATCATCTGCCTTTCTTATTCTAGTCCAAACCTAAACCTAACCAACCTGCCACTGAAAACTGGCATATGGAAGTTAATAAATATATGAATGTAACGTACTGCTGGTCTCACACTCGGCTTGAACCTCGTTCTCCTGTTTCAAAGTCCTGGAACTAAATCATCAAACTTTCACATCCACATGAATGTAGGTGGGAATTCACCGTTCTTTACCCGGCAGGAGCGACCGCGAGCAAACAGCCACTCGGTTTAGTTCTTATATTTAGTTTGGGGCGTCAGGAAGTACTAGCAGACCCGTTAGCGAGGATGCTAACGGTAAAAAAGGCGATGACTGAATGTTGAACACCAGCAGGAGACCCAACATGCTGATTCAGCGTAACATCGTCCCTCCAGCACCGTCAGCATCCGCCCGTCAGGAACAGACCAGGAGCGAATCAGGTGCTGGTGGGATTTGAAGCGTTAACCAGAGCAGGACGCCATGAGCTCGAACACTCCTGGTGGGATTCAGCCTTTAGGGGGCAGCTCCACCTCCTCTGAAATGAGCCCCCAGGTTAAATCCTCCAGGACAGCTTCAGGTTCTTGTAGAGGTTCAGCAGCTGCTCTCCATCCTGAGGGGACACTCGAGGGAGTTTCTAATAAAATGCATTTAACCTCCTTCAGCTTCATCGTCTGAAGAGTCATCGAAGGCGTCAGAGGAGCAAAATCACACCTGTAGAAACTAAATGAAGCCAAACACAGAGGTCAGATTCTCCACCGTGCTGCTGATTCTATCTCTGGTCACCAATGTTCACATATTGATGAAGGAGGTTTTCCTCTATAGATTATGTGTAGTTGACCCTCAACCCCCCCGGGGACGCTGCGTTGTGCGTCGTAGATGTGAGGTGGGGGGGCCACAGGGCTGCAGGCCTCTCCGCCTCAGAAATAACTCTTTCTAACAGCGACCGTCTGAAGATTACTTCAAGGTTAAGTGAAATACAGTGGATGATCATCTTAAACACTAATTAATACAAATGACACTCTACTGGTGCACAGTGTGCAACACTAAATATCTAAAATGTCCTGTAGTGTCAATAAATGACTAAAGCACCCAATAGGACAATTAATTATCAAAGACTCCATGAACTCACAAAAACAGCAGGACGAGTGAAAATATCAGTCTGAAGAATTCATATCATACACAGACACACCAAACACTCATGTTTGTGTTAGTGTGTGACTTTAAAGGGTTCGTTTGGATCCAACAGAATATCTTTTGATCACAGTAGGTCCACTAAAAGAGCTTGCTTGATCCACTGACAGGCTCAGAGTGTTATTCTAAGTGTGTGACAGCATCATGGAAAGGATCCCTACAGAGAGAGACCTGGAAGATCCTTTTGGTTTAACCACAAACAGCACACACACCAGACTACATTCACTAAAACAGGGATTTTAGAGCTGCCGCTCTGCTTCAGAGAGCAGAGGAGACGATTAAAGGTGAAACTATACGGTTGTCAGTGTTTTTAAATATTAATGTGAGGGAAGAGTGGAGACACCCACCAAGCCTCCGCATCAACACGACGACACGCTTGACTGAGGAGCACTTTTTATTCACCTTGTCGATCGAACATCTCTTGGTTATGATTCTCTCTGCTTCAGTCACAGAGGTCATAAAACGTTCCTGCATCAGAGGGAACAATATTATCTCCTGGATCACATCTGAATGGAGATTAACTTTGTTTACATTGTTGGCTCAGTTGGAAAAAATGTGGAAATGTGAAAATCCTGCAGCGTCTCTTACATTTTAAACAGCCATGACACTGATGACACGCACGAGGAGAACAGGTACACAGTGCCACGAACAGCTGGCGAGCTTAGCGTGTTCTGGGTGCTGTGAAAGCGTGTAAGCCACCATGTGGCGTCGGTTTAAGCTTGTTTGAGCTTCAGCACCGAGATCAGGAAGGATCCACGAACAGAAATGTCATCGACTCTGCAGAATCGCTCAGGGTCTGTTTCCCCCAAACGCAAAGCGAGAGACGTGAACTGAAAATGTTCATCTTGAGAGAGAAATTCGCCTGTCAGAGAGCTCCGGTTTCCCACAGAGACGACTTCAGTGAACGCATCATCCAGGAGAATTTATTATAGGCTGTTGTGAAGCAATAGACCAGTTAGCACAAGCATTAGCCTCAATTAGCACAAGGATTACCCTCAATTAGCACAAGCATTAGCCCCAGTTAGCACAAGCATTAGCCCCAGTTAGCACAAGGATTAGCCTCAGTTAGCACAAGGATTACCCTCAATTAGCACAAGCATTAGCCCCAGTTAGCACAAGGATTACCCTCAATTAGCACAAGCATTAGCCTCAATTAGCACAAGCATTAGCCCCAGTTAGCACAAGGATTAGCCACAGTTAGCATGCGAGCTAGAGGCTGTTGAGCGTTCAGGCAGAAATAAGTGTTTTGCTGTGATGGTTGTTTCTTACAGTAGCCTAAAAGGGATCTTGGGATCTCCTGCGTATTAAATATGTTAAATATGTTGATAGGATGAATGAAGAGTTGTTTCCAGTCTCTATGCTAAGCTAAGTTAGCCAGCTGCTGGCTGTAGCTTCTTACACAGCCTACAGACATAAGAGCGTAGTAAACATGTCGACCTGTTCCTTTAAATAAGATCAAATCAGCTGTGTTCTCCTGCTGTCTGACAAACACAGTGAAATATCCTGACCTTTACAGTGTACTCTGTTACCCATCATTCATAGAGTGTGGACATTTCCCCAGACTAAAACATCACACTGAGTTTGTCTCCTGTCACTTCCTGTTTGGCTGCCTGTCACTAACTCACCTGATCCCCTCACTCACCTGTGCACCTGCTCCTCATTCCCTGATTAGTCCCTCAGGATATAAACCAGCTCACCTCCACCTCCCTGTTCCTGCTCTTGTCAGCTCATCTGTTTCTATTTCCTGCTGTTATTTGACAACGTGATCGTCTCTTTTCATCCACCTGTTCGGTCTGAACCTCCTCAAAATGTAAAACAGACACGAAAACAGCAGAAAACCTCCAGAATGAAGCGAGTCAGTAAACGAGCTGCAGACTATAAGTTAGCTAACGTTAGCTTACAGCCCATAAGTTAGCTAACGTTAGCCCGGTCAGTACAGCCTGAGCTCCAACCAGGAAGTGTTAGCAGCCGACAGAGAACCCAGAGCCACTAGAACCTGTTCTCCATCAGGATCTGAACTTTAGACAGTTCTTAGCTACAGAGGATGAGCGCTAACATGCTAACTGCTAGCTACAGAGGATGAGCGCTAACATGCTAACTGCTAGCTACAGAGGAGGAGCGCTAACAGGCTAACTGCTAGCTACAGAGGAGGAGCGCTAACAGGCTAACTGCTAGCTACAGAGGAGGAGCGCTAACATGCTAGCTGCTGCTGTCCTGTCCTGCAGGTGCTGCTAACATCAGGCTACAGCTGCTGATATTAGATCCATTACAGTAAAACAGGTTTGGCTTTGTGCCCTAAAACAAGCTAAGCTAACACAGGGGACTCAGTTTCACACATGAGCATGTAGAGTTAGCATGTAGCATTAGCATCTAGCTTAGAGTCATTAAACTCTTCTATGAGGATCTTTCTCAGGACCTGGTGTGAACAGATCAGAGATCAGTGATGAGGGCTGTAGTCCTGGAGACACCGACGCCCCAGCGTCTCTTTAGCAGAGCGTTGTTAGTTTAACCTGGTGTGTTTAGCTGTGGGACCACACGTCCTCCTCGCTCCTGGTGAGGACAGGTGAGAAACATGAGCGACAGAAAACGTAGTAACATCTGGACACATTTCAATAGAACTGATAGTTGGAGGGCAGAGTGCAGACTTTGCAAAATTAAAATGTCATATCAGGCTCCAGAAACAACCTGCACAGACGTGTGTGTACTGTTCACCACCAGTTCAGTTAGAGCAGAGCCAGTGTGTCTACTGCATCATCCAGGACAACACCAAGCCACCAAGACCACCAGCCCAGAGCTCCATGAGCCCAGTAAAACTAAATACTTTAGAATTAATAAAGAAATATAAACAGTAAATATTCTATATAATGTGTTTTTTACATTAATAATTCATTTTACACATAATTTGGTAATAAATGTATTGAAGCAACAAAAAGTCTGAGGAGCTGTGGTCTGGAGGCAGATACATGCACTGCAGTGACCCCGGCCTGCCCCCCCAGCAGCAGCATCGTCTCAGATCAGAGCCGCTGAGAAAATGCCAGGCAACGATAGGGACACATCCAGCGAGGGGGGGTCTGACTGCTGTGCTGGATTACTGGCTGGGGGGTGAGAGCCTTTGATTACAGAGTGAAGAGAAGAGGCCATTTGTATTCAGCGTCAAAACATCATCTTCAGGACTCTAGTAATGAAACTGTGTGTGTGTGTGTGTGTGTGTGTGTCAGTGTGTGTGTGTGTGTGTGTGTGTGTGTGTGTGTGTGTGTGTGTGTGTCAGTGTGTGTGTGTGTCAGTGTGTGTGTGTGTGTGTGTGTGTGTCAGTGTGTGTGTGTGTGTGTGAGTGTGTCAGTGTGTGTGTGTGTGTGAGTGTGTGTGTGTGTGTCAGTGTGTGTGTGTGTGTCTGTGTGTGTGTGTCTGTGTGTGAGTGTGTGTGTGTGAGTGAGTGTGTGTGTGTTTGTTCAAACCATGAACACGATAATTTGGTGCTTTTATGCTACAATTTGCATTTCACTGTGGTCGTTCAGCTCATGTCTGGGCAGTGTGTGTGTGTGTGTGTGTGTGTGTGTGTGTGTGTGTGTGTGTGTGTGTGTGTGTGTGTGTGTGTGTGTGTGTGTGTGTATGTGTGTGTGAGTGTGTGTGCTGCTGTCAGCGCTCTAATTACACACACAACTGTTTATATAACACACTTATGGAAAAATGTGTCCCTGTGAATGTGAAATAAATTCGACCTGCATCATTTTTGGACTCTGCCCTGAAACAGCAGGCAGTTTTTCCACTGTTTCTCCTCTAAAGATAAATTTAGCTCTCAGGATTCATCTTCATCACAACAACATCCCCCACGCTGGCCGAGCACCTGTCAATCATCTCCTCACAGCTCTACTATTGGACTGTTGAAGCAAAGTTTCAAAGTTTTTCATCGACTGGAAATGAAAACAAACGATCAAACCCAACGCTGGCGTCTCTGTGAACCCTCGGAGGAGGACCAGGAAGTAAAAGAAGAAAGGTTTGGATGTTATGAAACTAGAATTTAAACATGAAATAAACACGGAGCCCATCCTCTCTAGTGTCCAGCAGGGGGCGACTCCACCGGCTCCAAACAGAAGTCTGATTGGATGAAGTCAATGAGGAAATGATTTATCAGCTCAGTGAACAGCTTCTGCTCTCAGTCTCTAGTTTACTGTCTTCTTCAGTTCATTTAGTAAGTTAGGGTCCATTTAGAGGAAAATGGATGACATCACCTGTGGCTCCAAAAAAACCAAGATGGCGACGCCCGTAAATCCAAACTCAAGGCTTCAAAACGGCCAACAGGTGACGTCACAGTGGCCACGCCCACCTCTCACATGCAGTCTGTGGCACCAACATGGCCCCCGGCCTTTAAGAACAACACGGCCTCAGTCTAAGAGGGTAAAACAGATCAAACACTGTCACAAACTGTTCAAACACAAAACCAGACCAGCTGTGAGAACGACGACCGCCGAGCAGAAACTGGGGGGTGGGCGTATCGATCTAAATATCGATAGTATGGATACCAAGGTGAGTACTGGTATCAGACCGTGATGAGATCGATGCTGCAGTTTCTCTTCTGTCGTCCAGCAATTTCCTCTAATTTCCTCCCAGTGCCTCTTGGACTGTTTTTACTACAGCAGAAAAGGACTCTGCCAAATGTAACGTGTGCAATAAAGTGATCCACTGTGGAAACACAGCAAACTACAGAAACACAGAGAAGCAGCTCCGAGCTGCAGGTCTAGTTGAGGAAGGGGGGGGGGGTCCCCAAGCCAGACCCCCCACACAGAGACAGAGCTCCCTGCAGAGGCTTTTCAGCCAAAACATCAAGACTATCCAGGTAATGTGTTTTTCACAGTGTAATCGGTGATCAGTTTTAGCAGACTGGTTAAACTGTTATCATATATTCAGCTCATATATTCAATCTTAGTTCTAGCTGCCCTATAAAGACAGGCTCTGTAGCTCAGACTGAATATAAGAACCCTCTGTGTTGACTGTTGGAGGAACAATAGTATCCCTGTTTAGGCTGTATGTAGATTACAGTTACAGACTTAATCATCTTAATCAAGAAGAAGAATTTTATTTTGTGTTTTACCATTATCATAATCAGCTAACTCAAGGCAAAACCACTAAATTATTCAATGATCATGACGTTTCAAGTAAAAAGTATCTGTATCGGCGATACTAGCCCTGTACCACCCCCGAGCAGAAACACTTGTGCTGCTGAGTTTCCTTTATCGTGATGTGAGTCCAGTGCTGTTCAAACATCAGGTTACAGTCACTGAGAGTGTGTGTGTGTGTGTGTGTGTGTGTGTGTGTGTGTGTGTGTGTGTGTGTGTGTGTGTGTGTGTGTGTGAGTGAGTGAGTGAGTGAGTGTGTGTGTGTGTGTGTGTGTGTGTGTGTGTGTGTGTGTGTGTGTGTGAGTGAGTGAGTGAGTGTGTGTGTGTGTGTGTGTGTGTGTGTGTGTGTGTGTGTGTGTGTGTGTGAGTGAGTGAGTGAGTGTGTGTGTGTGTGTGTGTGTGTGTGTGTGTGTGTGTGTGAGTGAGTGAGTGAGTGAGTGAGTGAGTGAGTGAGTGTGTGTGTGTGTGTGTGTGTGTGTGTGTGAGTGTGTGTGTGTGTGGGAGCAGGAGATATTAACGACTGAAGAAAAGTCATTTGTTATTGTTTCCATTGTTCTGATGTGGATTCCAGTCGAGGAGCTGAGTTCCTGTTTGTAAAGTAGTTCAGGTGAACACACACCAGGTAGTTTAGTACAATTATGCATTCACATTTGTATCATGTCCTCATTTCTATTCTAGTTTTATTTATTTTATTTATACATATATACTTATTTATTATTTTCATATTTTTTCTGTATTGTTAAAATGTTCATGTGTGGAAAATTTCACACTAAAGTTATTCTGCATGGAAGTTATCTGCAGCCTGCGTAGTTTTATTGAGCCACAAAGTTTTTTAGGTGAAGGGAAAATTCAAACTAGTGATCTCACTGTCAGAGCATGTTGGTACGGCACCATCTTATGGAACGATTCCACTGAAAACACAAGCCACATGAAATTAGAATCAATATTTCAGAATAAATATGTAGAAGTTTGAATTATTCTGAACCAAATCTTATTTTACAGCTGCTGCCAGAGATTGTTTCCTTGATGAAAACAAGTTACCCCTGGTTGACTTCTAATAAATAAATAAAGAAGTAAATATGACAACGAGTCAGTCGTTTGAACGGCTCCTCAGGATCCGGCTCCCTTCAAAGAGCCATAGATCCCATCTCTAGTTTCTTCCTCTCAGGATCTTTTAGACCGACGTTGCCCCCTCCAGGTGAAGCCCGTCATCACAGCCACTGAGCAGAGCTGGGAAATACCTGCCCCCCCCCCTCACTTGTTTTCTTCACATTGAGCCTGAAGCAAAGACATAAAGCAGCTTTGGAGGCTAAATGAAGAAACATGTTTAAAAGCTAACAGACAGGATCCACCAGAGTCCTGACCAGATGGTTTCATGTGTGAGACTCTGAGGCTCTGAGGTCCAGACTTGGTTCTGAACAGCTCCAGTCCATGCTGACACTCCCTGCTGCTGAATTATCGGCTTTATGGGGACTCAGTTTATTGTTCCGTCTGTCTGGCCTCAGCCTCACTGCTCTGCTTCAGTCTCACATCGATTCCACAGACAATCTAGACTTTCAATAAGTCTGCCTGGTCAGTGAGGAGCACTAGTGAGAGGAAGTCAGTACCTGAGGAGGTTAAACTGCCTACAACAACAAGGTCTTCACAAAAAAACTGAAAATGTGTCTTATCAACACCTACAGCTGCCAACACTGAAAGACAAGCCTGATGTGATGTTCTTCTTCTCTCTTGATTGTATCGTAAGTGTTTGAATGTGGATCCTGTATTATATTGTACAGGTACTGTGAGCTCTGTGCTTCAACACTGTGTTATGTACATGTTATTTATGACATCAGTGCCCTATCAAGTGCTTCTTTACATCATGACCAGGGGACTACAGAGGAAAACTAGCCTCCTGGCTAATTCTGTCTTTTCTAACTGTGTAATCATGTGTTTTATGTGTCCCCTTTCAAATAAACTCAACTGAAACTGAAACAAAGCGGGAAAAAGAAAAACTGCTCAGTCTGACAGGCAGGTGTTTACCTCAGGACGTGGTGGAGACCAAAACCAGAGCTAAGAGAGAGGGCGGTAAACATCAGCTCCTGTGTTCTGTCAGCTAAAATTACCGTTTTTGTCAATGGAGTCTGGTGGCTTTGAAGCAAGTAGCAAGAGCTACCTGCTACCTGCAAAAGGAACTACAGAGGTAAATTAGCATTCTTGCTAACTTTGTTCATTAGCATGCCGGGACTCCTGTCTGCTGCTCTGTCCATCCCATCTACTGCAGGAGACACGCAGAAAATACAGACTGTCCCTTTAACTGGGCACTGCAGTGATTCAGCAGGACGGTCAGTCTGTGCAGCAGATGGTTACGTGTGAAGCACTACAGCCTACATTTCCCACAATGCAACACGATGGCATCTCCTCATTTGACCCTTGTGTGTTTTCACATTTTACACGTCCAGTAAATGTTGAAATGCCCCTTTAATGAGCCAGAGAAAGAGCAGAGCGAGTCGAGTGGTTTAGAAACAGCTGGTTTTATTCTGATGATGATAATAATAATGTGTGTTTGTGGTTTACAGGTTCAGAAGGAAGTGACTGAACGACAGCAGAGCCTCAGACCTCAGTCTGTCACAGCAACAGACTTCAGTCTGATCCTCCTCTGACGGAGTCCGTTTGAAGGAGGAAGAGGAGAGGAAGGAGAGGAAGGAGAGGAAGGAGGGCAGGAGGCGTTTCCTGTTTCCTCCACGGGGTCTGAGGACAACAAAGACCTGCTGCAGGGAATGATGGGAAAAGTCTCTTTATTCCTTTAGTCTCTTCTCAGGATTAAAGTCTGTCACACACACACACACACACACACAGACAGACACACACACACACACACACACACACACACACACACACACACACACACACACACACAGACGCACACACACACACACAGACACACACAGACACACACACACACACACACACACACACACACACACACACACACACACAGACACACACACACACACACACACACACACACACACACTCTCAGTCGTCCGGCTCGATGACACACTGCTCCACGATCTCCCTCAGGTTGGGGTTCTCCATGGCGGCGGCCACTCGCTCCTTATCGTTGATCTGTTTGTTGACTGGAGACACAAAGACAGTTAGAAGCAGGAAGCCGCTCCACCGGTCGACCCCGCTCATCCTGACGAGACCTCTTGGCTCTCTGTGCCGGTGGAGCTCAGACACCATCCATCCATCCATCATACCCACGGCCCTCAGCTCTGTTTGTGTTTCATCCATCTCTCACTGTCACACTCAGGAATGTGCTGATCAATAATGCTCCCAGGGGCGATCAGTGAAGTGAGGCGGTGATCAGGAGAGATGTGAAGTGAGTCATTGGATCACACAGATCACTTCTACTGGCTGCTCCTCAGACCTCCTCCTGCTCTGTGCTGTTTTAATGAACCTTGATCAAACCACCTGATCAATAAAACGCTCGCTGTGTTGGTGGCTCTGACATGAGAGCAGCTCCAAACTGTTTCCTCCACCTCACTGACCTTTGAACACTGATGTGGAGGCTGGAAAGACGTCCCACGGCTCCCAGACAGCTGCCTCAGCGGGGGGGGGGCTGTTTAACTAAAGACACCATTCAGCCTCTTTAATGACAAACACAAAGAAACACACTTACTGTCCTCCTCAGTCGAGTGGGTTCCTTCTGAAATGTAGATTTCCAGCTGAGAAGAGACAGAAAAGCAGCAGGCTGAATGTTTCTGAGAAAGAGTAGAGAGGTCACAGCTGACTCTTCAGACCAGAACCACATGGAGAACCACATGGAGAGCTGTGATCATCAGACACCTGCACAGCCTGACGCCTTTAAAGACACGTTACTATTCTGGTACTCACCTTGTGTTTGAACGGCAAACACCTCTGCAGCTTCACTTGTAAACACAGACCTGCAGACACACACGACACATCCTGTCACACTCAGAGATGACGGACGGAGACATTTCAGGGAAAATAAGCAGCAGATTAGAGGAGATCAGCTCTTAGTCTGCAGGGATTTTATGTCCTGCTGCAGGAAAATGAGACAACAGAAAGAAACGAAGGATGTTTTCCAGAGTCTGAGCCCAGTCCTCCCAGTCCTCCCAGTCCTCCCAGTCCTCCCAGTCCTCCCAGTCCTCCAGTCCTCCCAGTCCTCCCAGTCCTCCAGTCCTCCCAGTCCTCCAGTCCTCCCAGTCCTCCCAGTCCTCCCAGTCCTCCCAGTCCTCCAGTCCTCCCAGTCCTCCCAGTCCTCCCAGTCCTCCCAGTCCTCCCAGTCCAGCCTGAATTAGAGCTCCTCTTATTTATTTCTATACCATCCAGAAGTGTTATCAGCCTTTCTTAATCCTTAACCCTGTCTCCCCCCTGGTCCTCTGTGTCCACATCCTGGTGTGTGAGTGACTGGTAGGTAGTAAAAGTGTTGGAACTGGTCCAGTAGATCACCTCAGCCAGCAGCCACCAAACGGGCTGCAATGGCTGCAACGTGATCCTTTGGGACAACTGCACCTGATCACAGTAGGTCCACTAAAAGAGCTTGTTTGATCCACTGACAGGCTCAGAGTGTTATTCTAAGTGTGTGACAGCATCATGGAAAGGATCCCTACAGAGAGAGACCTGGAAGATCCTTTTGGTTTAACCACAAACAGCACACACACCAGACTACATTCACTAAAACAGGGATTTTAGAGACAGGACACAGGAGCTGCTGCTCTGCTGCTGCCTCCATCAGTCAGAGTGTTTGTGTTATTGTGTGATACACAAATATTGTGTTGGATCCAAACTGACCATTTAAAACACTAAACTCAAACTATAACTCAGACAAACTAACAGCTGTAAACCAGCAGCTCCTGTGGTCTTTGAGCTAAAATGACTGGTTTTGTGAATGGAGTCTGGAGTTTGGTCTGCAGTTGTCCCAAAGGATCACGTTGCAGCCATTGCAGCCCGTTTGGTGTCTGCTGGCTGAGGTGATCTACTGGACCAGTTCCAACACTTTTACTACCTACCAGTCACTCAGACACCAGGATGTGGACACAGAGGACCCGGGGGAGAAATACTGGAGTTCTGCTTTAAGGTTTAAGGGAGTCTTCAACAATTCTGGATCAATTGACAGAAAAAACGGATCATAATTTTACTGTTTAGTTTGTTTTCTTTCTCTCTGTATTCTCCTCAGTTTCTTTCCTCGGTCTTGTGTTGCTGCATTGCATTCTGGTCTATTTACAGCTCTGGCAGTTGGTCTTCTTCCTGATGGATTTGTGCCTGCATGAATGTTGAATGAGGAAGAAGCCCTGTTGTTTCCCTCTGATGTCTCAGATCACTGCTGTCAGACTGTCTGGGCACAAACCCTCCAACACGGGCCCAGAGCTGTGGGCTGAACCAGAACCAGATCATCTGAGGGGGGGGGGGGGGGGGAGCGGCGGAGCGCCAGCAGCCCCGTCTGGTCAGGAATTCACACAGACGGTCAGGACAGGCAGAGATTCACCTCTTCATCCCATTAGGAGGAAGCTCCTGGGGGGGCTGTGTGCTGACAGTGAGCTGAATAATAAGAGGGGCTCTGTGCTCTCTAATTACCGCTGGGGGGTAACTCACCGTCTTCTCCACGTCACTGAATCAGAATAAAGGTCCCGATCAAACATTGTGCTTCTTCTGCTCTCATTTTGAATGAATCCTAATTTAATCTCCTCCAGCGGTGCCATTGGCCCCCCCGGCTCCAGAGAGCGCTCACCTCACCGAAGGTCCTGTGTTATTCATCATGAGTCATTAGAGCTGAGAGTCGTCCTGCTCCCTTTACCACGTCTGATTAACTGTCCCAGTGTTCAACTGATGACTCCCCTCCTCCTTTCTCCTTCTGCCTCTGTTTATTTACCACACGTCACAGAGAACAATGTTATCGCTCCCTGCAGCTGACGCTCCAGCGAGGGGGGGGGGGGGGGGGGCAGAGTCTGAGCTCCTCTGCTTCCTGCTTCAACACGCCTCCCCCACTTTGGTGAGGAACAACCCGACCGGTGCTGAGCTCAGCCCCCTCCGACACCACCTGACCACCAAGCCACCCCCTGTGACACCTGTGTGTGTGTGTGTGTGTGTGTGTGTGTGTGTGTGTGTGTGTGTGTGTGTGTGTGTGTGTGTGTGCAATTAAAGTTTCTAATCGCTGAGTGACAAGATAATCGTGTGAATTATTGCCCCCCCCCCCGGTAACACTCGTTAAACTGCAGAGCGTCTCCTGCAGCTCTGCACATGAGCTCCTCGCCTCACCTGGGGGGGGGGGGGCAGTAAAGGGAAAGCCCGCCTTATTTTGATCTAATTTAAGAGACCGTCTCGTAACCATGGTAACTGATGCCTCAGAGCTAACAGACACCAAACGCTGCTCCATCAGGTGGGCTTCAGGTGTGCTGCTTCCATCCTGGATTTCTGAGGTCGATACTCACAGAGAGGTGAAGTCGACCCCCCCCCTGCTCGACCGCCATGAGACCACCTACGTGCTGTCTACGCTGGACCTTGGTTTTGAGGGAATTGTCCCTTTAAAAGCTGCAGACTCAAACCCTCCACCTGTCATGTGCAGTGGCTTAGTGGGTTGATTAACGTCTCACACTGTGGAAACGAGGTTAATCTGGTGAATTCTGAACCTGTGCACTGCTTTGGTTTCAACAAACCTCTGTTTTCTGCTGAGATCCTGATCATAAATCAATATGTGGGTGTGAAATCACTGGTAGGTTGGAGTGTTTGTGCCCTGCAGACACACACTGACTCAAGGACAGGACCCTCAGTGTGTCAGCAGCAGAGCGACTCACCGATCAGAGTGGCCAGAGAGCAGTGAGGGACGGTTGGAGAGAACTTGATGATGATGAGGTACTCGTCCTCTGACAGCTCCTGGACCTCCACACACTTCTCCGTCACCACATCCAGCTCCTCCAGGGTGTTGGGCTTCTCCGGGTCCTTGATCGATCGGATCACATCTGACAGAGGGCGGGAAACGACATTTAGACTAAAGTCTAAAACTAAAAGTGGGTCGCAACAAACTTAGAAATAAGATGTAGAAAAAAGATCAAACTGAGCTGAAACCACCTTTGGCTGCTAATTTAATTTAATATAACCCAGAAATACATGAAGAGTGTTTCTACAAAACTACAAAATCCAAACAAAAACACCCTGTTTGACACAGTTTGACGTTAAAACATTCATTTGTTTCAATTACAAGAGGAGAGGTGTTATAGGGGTTACAATTCTCTAATATCATTATGGACAGTAGAGAAAGAACTTATGCTCGCTCAGCCACACCAGACTCCATTCAAAAAAACATAAATTTGAGCTCTCATTCAATACTGATCCCAATATGTGCCGATCTATTCAGTCACGCCAAACTCCATTCAAGAAATAATGCATTTAAGTTTGCCTTTAACGGTGCTAAGCTGTCATAACTACGTTATAAAACTTACAACCTTTACATATTAAAAGCTGGAGGACGGAGTGACAGTTGACTGTTGATAACAATTTGGCGCCGTTTGTTGAATCACATCACAAGTTGCTTCTCTAACGCTCATCAAGCCTCCTGCTCATAATTGGCTCATTTTTGAACAGAGTCTGGTGTACAGTTTTCAACATTCACGGAGGCTGAATATGATATAATAATTAGTATCTTGAGAATTTCCTCACTAAATAACAAGAAAGTATTTTGGACTTTGACACAGTTCACCCAACTCCTCAGATATTACACAGCAGTAACAGAGAGTTAGCGGGAGGCCGAGCTGGACTCACCGTACACTTCTAACGCTTTCTCCTCCATCTTTTTAGTCCTCACGACATTCCTGTTGACGACGAGTCCAGAAAACTGTAAGACCTTCGTGACAGTGAAGGACACAAAGCTGAAAACTATTTCCATTGTCCATAAGACGCCATGTTCGGGTCCGTGTTTTCAGTCTGTGGTGACTTTGACAGGAACTCACCGGGGCTCCACACTCACGTGACGAGCGTCGGCCGCTTCTGTTGCAGCCAATCAGCGCCTCCGCAGCACTTCCGCTTCCTGTATTTTACTTTCAGGGAAAAGCAGTCGATCAAAGTACGATTAAAGCATCGATCCATTTATTCTTCCAGAGTGAAATAACAGTTTTAACATCACTGATGTTATTTAGTGTTTTACTTTGACAATATGATGCTAATCTTTTTATTTTATTTGGAAAATTCTTAATTAATATACTTTTAGTTTTTATAGTTTTTTAAAGGTTCCTCTTTCTTGATTGAATTTCAGTCAGTGTTTCACTCTAAATAATAAAATATAATAGAACATCACAGAAACATGTTTCATGAAAACCCCTCAAATCAATAATTGTTTTTCTCCAATGAATTTATTTTTAGATTTTCATTTATTTTTGTTCTTCTTCTTCTGCTACATTTTTTATTATTATATTGTTGTTATATTATTATTACTTTTAATCAAAAGTAACTAAGTACATTTACTCAGGTCCTGTACTTTACTAAAATACTTAGACTTTACTTGAGTATTTTTATTATATGTTTATGATAAATTGCTGATCAATACAACTAACCCACCCTGTATTATACAGACTAACCACAACATTTATTGATTATTTTACTCATGTTTAACGCTTTAAAGGAGTCACTGTGTACATGAGTACTGAGATACATTCAGCTGATAATACTTCTGTACTTTTATATAGGTAAGATGTATTTCTAGACTGCGGTTTTACAGGTTTTATTTAAGTAGTAAGTATCTGAGTACTTCTTACGCCACTGCAAATACTATAGGTACAATATTATGAATTAAGTGATGATTTGAAATGATTTTAGAAAATGAAAACAGAGGATGACTGAATAAACAAATACAAACAAACAGCCACAGCTTTTTTTTTATTAAAAGATTTGATTTCCTGGTCACATCATTTTTTACTGATAGTAACAATAGCTAATAACTCATAAAAATAATAATAATAATAATTCTTTGTGTATGTTTCACTAGAATCGTCGTTCGATTAAGCGGACTTGGGTCCCGTCTCTCTATTGGTCAGATTTGGTCAGCTGACAGGTGAAGACCAGGCACGTGACCCACTGCCTGAGCAGCTGATTTCCTGACAGGAAGAAGAGTCCAAACAATCCGAACAGTCCGAAGAACCCAAAGACTTTCCAGACTCTCCAGCTTCTGGCTGAATAACCGGCTCTTTCCGCCTCCTTCCGGCTCTTTCCGTCTCCTTCCGGCTCTTCCCTCTCGGATGTCCCGTTAGCGGGCTGGAGATGCTGGAGGCTCAGCGGCCGGAGGAGACCTCCACGGAGGTGTGTGTGATCCCGGAGAACCCGCACTGTGGGGAGGTGCCGGAGGTCCTCACAGCTCAGCTGGCCCCCGGAGGCTCCCTGCTCGGCTGCCTGGGGCTCCGGGGCCGCCTGGTGGTCTGGGACCCGGCGGACAGGGAGGCTCCTCCGGCCGAGGTGGACGGTTCCTACAAGGAGTGAGTCCGGAGGCCTGAACTCTGCTTCTTCTTCTTCTGTTTCTGCTTCTGTTTCTTCTTCTGTTTCTTCTTCTTCTTCTGTCTCTGCTTCTTCGTCGTCTTGTTTCTTCTTCTTCTTCTGTTTCTGCTTCTTTTTCTTCTTCTGTTTCTTCTTCTTCTTCTGTCTCTGCTTCTTCGTCGTCTTGTTTCTTCTTCTTCTGTTTCTTCTCCTGTTTCTGCTTCTTCTTCTTCTTCTTCTTCTGTTTCTGCTTTCTTCTTCTTCTGTTTCTGCTTCTTCTTCTTCTTCTGTTTCTGCTTTTTCTTCTTCTTCTGTTTCTGCTTCTTCTTCTTCTTCTGTTTCTGCTTCTTCTTCTGCTTCTTCTGTTTCTTCTTCTCCTGTTTCTGCTTTTTCTTCTTCTTCTGTTTCTGCTTCTTCTTCTTCTGCTTCTTCTGTTTCTTCTGCTTCTTCTGTTTATTCTTCTGTTTCTGCTTTTTCTTCTTCTGTTTCTGCTTTTTCTTCTTCTTCTGTTTGTGCTTCTTCTGCTTCTTCTTCTTCTTCTTCTTCTGTTTCTGCTTCTTCTTCTTCTTCTGTTTCTGCTTCTTCTTCTTTCTCCTTTTCTTCTTCTCCTGTTTCTGTTTCTTCTTCTTCTTCTTCTTCTTCTGTTTCTGCTTCTTCTTCTTTCTCCTTTTCTTCTTCTCCTGTTTCTGTTTCTTCTTCTTCTTCTCCTCCTGTTATTTTCCTGTCAGACTCGTGCCACCTTTGTTCTGACCTATAAGAAGTAGGACTAGCTCAGTCTGTCCTCCTGGTGGAGGAAGAATAAGATCCTTTACTACAGTAAAGTACAAATATCAGTTAAAGGTAAATGTACTTGAACATTACAGTGTAAGGAAG
Source organism: Pempheris klunzingeri (assembly GCF_042242105.1). NCBI lineage: Eukaryota > Metazoa > Chordata > Actinopteri > Acropomatiformes > Pempheridae > Pempheris > Pempheris klunzingeri. Next base: position 648,084 of record NC_092016.1, on the reverse strand, counting down.
TATGGAAGCCTTTAGGGGACTAAATTAGAATTCAAACTTGACGTTGTGATTCCACAGTAACATTGTACTTCACCATATTATTACTTTATATTATTAAATATTTTAGTAAAGATTAAAACCTACAGTCCAGGTGTCTTTAAAGAATCACTCCTCATTTAAAGATTATTATTGTTATTTCTTTTTTTGCTTTAAGGAGAAAGAGGCTCCGTAAGTTATTATTTTTCTATTTTCACGTTCTGTGACCACATTAGGATGAAAATAGAACAACGATATTTAATATTCAGAGTCGATCTAAGTCGAATTTAGATTTTCCTTTTCGATGCTGATAGACTGAAATATTTCTTGCATACAGAGAAAAGCAGCTCAGATTGTTTCTGTCTGAATGTTGTCCACAGTGCAGCGTCTCTGTTTTAATGAGGCCCACATGATGGGAGGTGATAATGCTGTTGCTGACTTTCCATTGCTGCTTGAATCTAGTCCCCAGCAGGCTTCCATACTTGTGGTCAGGTCAGGAATGATGTGTTTGTCTGTGTGAAGCTTCTCCTGGGAGGAGGCGTCCGGCTGCGGCTGCCGGCTGCTGGCCGTCGGTTCTCAGGGAGACCTGAAGCTGCTGCAGGTGGAAGCGGAACGATCGGCCCCCGTCTCTCTGCTCTGCGTCTCCGAGTGTCCCGCAGACCGTCTGCTGCAGACCGTCGCGGCCCGGGACCACGGTGAGCCCCCCGGGCCCGGACCCCGGTCCGGCCGCAGAGCTCCAGCGCAGCAGGATCAGACAGAAACTGAAGAACCTTTTTCACTTCCAGGTGTGTGCGAGCTGCAGTCGGTGCGTCTGCTGTCGTTTGCTGCCGGCCGCTGCTGCGTGCTGCTGAACCGTGATTGGCTGGTGCAGCTGCAGTGGCCGCAGGCGGAGGAGCAGCCGCAGACGGAGGAGCACCCGCAGACGGAGGAGCGGCCGCAGGCGGAGGAGCAGCTGCAGACGGAGGAGCGGCCGCAGACGGAGGAGCAGCTGCAGGTGGAGGAGCAGCTGCAGACGGAGGAGCACCCGCAGACGGTGTCCTGCTGCCACATCCAGCTGACTGACGGCGCCGCCGACGTCTGCGTCTGCAGAGAAACAGTGTTCACGCTCAGCTGCACTGGACTCGTCTGTATCCTCCAGAACTATCATCTAATGATGATTTTTATGTTCTCTGTTTAATGAACACCAGAAGACGACGATCCTAAAGTAACTTTAACAAGTTATCCAGAAATATGAAATCTACTAAAGTGTGAGGCCGAGGAAGAACAGATCCTGAAAATATCAGATTTTTCCTTGAAAAATGACTAAAACCATCAGTTTGATTCTGAAAATAGAAGCTAGGTAATGTTCTGTTGATCCAATAATCAATAAATTGACCAAATGTTTCAACTGTAAAATAACAGAAATCCAAAAAAACACTGCTGCTAATATCATCAGAACAATAATAACAGTATCATAGTTATTCTAGCTGGTCATTGAGCTGAGCTTAGTAAAATTAACTGAATTAAACTGAGTTCAACAGAATTGAGCCGAATTAAAAAAAGCTAAACTTAATTAAACAAAACACAAATAAATAAAAAAATAATGTAAATTACACGAGTAGTGAAACTAACTAAACTAAGTTCATGTTGCTAAATCAAACTAAACTAAACTGAGCTCCAGTTAAAAACTAATATTTGATTTAAGCTAAACTAAATGAAGAAGCACAGAAGTTAACTATCAAACTAAACTGTGATGAAATAAGCTAAAGTAGATAAACTGAACCAAACTAAACTAAATTAAACTTTAGCTTAACTAAGTAAAACTAAGATCAAGAGAACAAATTAAACCAAAGTTAACAAAACCAACCAAATAAGTGAAAGTAGTTCAACTTAAAGCTCTAAAACTGAGTTCATATCAAGCTGAGCTACATGAAGTTCTTCCTGAGCTTTCAGCCACATCTCACAGTCTTCCTCTGTGAATGTAGTCTGGCTCTTTAACCGTGACCTCCAGCTGTGCACGGCGTCTCTGACGGCGTGCGGCTCGCCACCGTCGACCTCCCGGCTTACCTGAGCTCCGGCCTGACGGAGGACGACTTCATCTCCTCCTCTTCCTCCTCCTCCTCCTCCTCCTTCTGCCTCCTCCAGGTGTCGGCGGACCTCAGCACCGCCGTGGCCGTCACACGGGCCCACGCCGCCGTGGCCGTCGACCTTGACGACTACTTCAGGTACGGCACTGTTTTCCTGTTTAGTCTGAAAGTTGTCTGATGAAACGCTGATGGAGGAACATCACAGAGACCTTTCTGCCTGTCAGGATGTATCCAGACCACCTGCTGTGTGCTGCCCCCCCATCGCGCCCCCCCCTCCGGCCCCAGCACCCAAAAGACCAGGACAGTCTGTCGAGCTCCAACTGCACCATCGCTGCCCTCGGATCGACCTTCACTGCTGACCGGTAAAAGGGCCACTCCCCTGTTTCTACCCATGATCCTCTCTTTCTCTTCAAAGCCACCAGACTCCATTAACAAAACAGGTCATTTTACACAGTATTTGCTGCCCTACTGCTTCCTCCATCGGTTAGTTTGTTTGCATTATTGTGTGACTTTGGTGTTTCAAAGGGACGGTCCAGATCCAACACCAATTTTGAGTAACACACAAAAACAGAAGCACACTGACTGATGGAGGCAGCAGCTCCTGTGTCCTGTTCTCTAAAATCCCTGTTTTAGTGAATGTAGTCTGGTGTGTGTGCTGTTTGTGGTTAAACCAAAAGGATCTTCCAGGTCTCTCTCTGTAGGGATCCTTTCCATGATGCTGTCACACACTTAGAATAACACTCTGAGGTGATCTACTGGACACTCAGACACCAGGAGGTGGACACAGAGGACCAGGGGGAGAAACATGGGAGTTCTTCTTTGATGTACTAGAAAGTGTTGTTTGATGAAGTGGACTCTGAACACGACTCTCTGTGAGGCTGACAAACAGTCTGTTGTGGTTCAGTAGTTTGAGTTTGATCACATGTCGTCAGTGTTATCAGGCTTCTTCTTCTTCTTCTTCTTCTTCTTCTTCTTCTGATGCTGCAACATAAGAAACACTGGTGAATGATATCAAGCACTGAATCTTAGGAGGCAGCCTCTCAGTAGATAATAATGTGATGACTCCTGAACAATAATCATCATTTAATAATAGATATGAACACTTCAGTCGGTCAAACACACTGAGGGTTTATATCTTTGGGGGTTTAGACTGCTGCTTGGTCAAAACGAGTCTGAGACACTGAGATATTTACAGACTAAACAATCGACCAAGAAAATAATCAGCAGTTATTCTTGTTATTATTATTATTATGAGGTTGGAACAGTTTTGATTATTTCTCACCAACATAAATAAATGTTTGAAACGTGACTTTAACCTCTGACCTCTGACTCCTCTGACTCCTCTGCAGCTCCTGGGAAGCTCGTCTGGCCTCCATGTACAGCAGCACCCAGCAGGCTGCAGCCTCCTCCTCCTCCTCCTCCTCCTCCTGGTCCTCCTCCCTCCCCCACCTGGCGGCGTCCTCGGCCCGCAGCAGAGCGCCACGCGGCGGCTCCACCGTCGTCCTCTCCGCCCCGGAGTCGTCCACTCCGTCTCTGCTCACTGTGTCCGACTTCTCCGCCCAGCTGACCTTCGTCTCCCCCGGCAACAGGCAGACCACAGTGGCCTTGTGGGATCTGGAGTCCGGACGTGCGAGCTACCACCGGACGGAGGGCGAGGCGGCGCCGGTTCAGCGCTGCGGCGAGAGACAGCACCGACTGCTGCTGAAGAGTGAGTGAGCGTCAGCGCTCTACTGCGAGGGCTTTTATTGTGAAAGGGTACGGTCAGGTCGTGGGGATGCTGGGTTTCCGTGGCAACCACACAAACAGCCCCCTCCTGCGACAGACGGGCGTCCGGCTTCGCTCAGTCTGCCAACTAATGTGGTGAAATGTTTGTTTAGTTTGATTTCCTGTTGATGCTGCTCAGCAGGAGTAAAGTGTCTCTAGATCCAGTTTGTAATAAACAAAAGCAGCTCATTTCCTGTCTCATACTCAGAAATCACACTGTGCTGGAACCAGACAGTTTCATATCTGCTTTGTGAGCGTTTGAAAGGAAAGTGGAGGCCTGCAGGGAGTCCAAAGATGTTTTAGTTATTACAGCGACACGAGAAGAAAGCAGCCTCGTTTTATTCTTTGTTTCTCTGAGACAAATGACTTCATCACACACAGACACATGGGAAATATCACATGATTAGAGAAGAGCTGTGAACCTGCTGCACTAGTGAAGTCCTCTGAGGAACAAAGTACAGAAAAATAAAGGGCTTAAAGGGCCGGTCCACATCCAAGAGACGCAGTAACACAAAGTCACACAATAATGCAAACAAGCCAACTGATGGAGGCAGAACAGCAAATACTGGGTAAAATGACCTGTTTTGTTAATGGAGTCTGGTGGCTTTGAAGAGAAAGACTTAATGGTTTCTTCCCATTGAGGAAGCACTTCCTAAACTCATGGCTCTGTCCTCTTTAACCTCAAACAGCCGTTATACGTTTCTCCTCAAAGCCACCAGACTCTGTTGAGAAAAACACTAATTTTACCTCACAGAACACAAGACTTCCTGTCAATGTGAACTGTTTAAAACACCAAAGTCACACAATAACACCAACAAACGAACCAACTGAGGCCGGAGGTAAACCAGCAGCTCCTGTGTCCTGTTCTCTAAAATCCCTGTTTTAGTGAATGTAGTCTGGTGTGTGTGCTGTTTGTGGTTAAACCAGAAGGATCTTCCAGGTCTCTCTCAGTTTGACCGTCCTCACCGTCTCTCTCTCTCTCTGTGTCCCGGGACAGAGGCTGGTGTCTTCCTGGTCCTGTTCTCGGTGTCCCAGCAGGACTTGCTCAGCAGGCTGATGCTGTTCGGCAGCGCGGCGACGGTAGACAACGTCTGTCACCTGAACAGCTGGGGGCGCTGCTCCATCCCCGTCCACGCCCTGCAGGTAGGAGGCAGCACTGGCCCGTCCTACTGCGCCCCGTGTCCCCCCACTGTTGGACATCGGGGGGGTTCTGTGGACGCCGTTTGGATAAAAACCGTCTCTCTGCTGATTTTCAGGCTGGACTGAAGAACCGTCAGCTGGACACGGTGGATTTTTACCTGAAGAGCAAAGAAAACATCCTGAACCCTGCTGCTGACCAGCCCACAGCCTCCACACACAGCCTGAGCGAGGGTAGGACTCACACACACACACACACACACACACTCTGTCTGTCTCCATTTTAATTGTGGGTTTTGCAGCTTCTACAAATTCTATTAAATAAATAAAGTTTCATGATTATTACACCAACACACTGACTGATGGAGCAGCAGCTCTAAAATCCCTGTTTTAGTGAATGTAGTCTGGTGTGTGTGCTGTTTGTGGTTAAACCAAAAGGATCTTCCAGGTCTCTCTCTGTAGGGATCCTTTCCATGATGCTGTCACACACAGCCGTAATATCGCTCTCTGCACACACACCAGACTCCATTGACAAAAACAGGGATTTTAGCTCACAGGACACAGGAGCTGCTGCCTCCATCAGTCAGTGTGTTTGTGTTATTGGGTGTTTTAAAGTCCTTCATTCAGCGAAAATAAATTACTGTTTTTGTCAATGGAGTCTGGTAGCCTTTAAGAATGTGCACATAGAAGTGTGTGTGTGTGTGTGTGTGTGTGTGTGTGTGTGTGTGTGTGTGTGTGTGTGTGTGTGTGTGTGTGTGTGTGTGTGTGTGTGTGTGTGTGTGTGTGTGTGTGTGTGTGTGTGTGTGTGTGTGTGTGTGTGTGTGTGTGTGTGTGTGTGTGTGTGTGCAGGTGTCCAGGAGCTCTGTCCTGCCTTGGACCTGCTGTGTTCGGCTGTCAGAGATTCAAACAGTGAAGCTCAGAGCCGACAGTTCTCCGAACAGCTGCTCAACATCACCATGAGCTTCGTCAACAAACAGATCCGCTCTGTGCTGTCACACACACACGGTAGGAACACACACACACACACACACACACACACACACACACACACACACACACACACACACACACACACACACAAATGGACCATCACTGACTACATGAACGTCCTGCTGTGCTGAAGAAGACAGTAAACTAGAGACTGAGAGCAGAAACTGTTCACTGAGCTGATAAATCATTTCCTCATTGACTTCCATCCAGTCAGACTTCTGTTCTTCAGTGTGTATTTCCACCATTAAACACTGTGATTCTTGTATTAAATCACCTGTGAGACGTCTCAGCTCTCTGTGTGTGCAGGAGAGGACGCCGGCGTGCGGAGCTGCGTGGACGTTCTCGACCGGTACGTCACCGAGCTGAGGAGCTTCATGAAGAGGTTCCCCTGGCCTGCGGGGGGCGACACCTCCGGCACCGAGACGGCCGGTCCTGCTGAGGAGGGGGGGCAGGAGGACGAGTGGGAGCAGCTGCAGACGGAGGTGACGTTCACTCACCTTCACGGCTCGATTAAGGCGGGAAAACATCGTTTCATTACCTATGTGGTAACGTGTGTGTGTGTGTGTGTGTGTGTGTGTGTGTGTGTGTGTGTGTGTGTGTGTGTGTGTGTGTCTGTGTGTGTGTGTGTGTGTCTGTGTGTGTGTGTATGTGTGTGTGTGTGTGTTACAGGAAGTGGTGCGTCAGTCCATCCTGACCAATCAGATCCTCAGAGCTCAGGCCGTCTTGCGGAGGCGGAGCCGTCCGGAGCAGCACCTGTCCGCTCTGAGGATGGAGGGTCTGCGTCAGGTGTTCGTCTGCCTGCAGCGCCGAGACCTGCAGACCGCCAGCACGCTCCTCGTCAACATGGTCAGAGGGCGTTACCATGGGGATCCATCAGTCAATCAATCAATCAATCAATCAGTTGTTAAAGTCTGTTAAACTGGTCCGTTTGTGTTTCAGGGCTTCAGTGTGAAGAAGCAGCTCCACAGTATCTGCCTCTACACCGACGACCGGGACCTCAGGGAGTTTGTGGTGAGTTTAAAACAAGCAGCGACAGTCTCGATGACCCCCCACACACACACACACACACACACACACACACACATCGTTACGAGTCTGTGAGGCGTGTGATTGGCTGGTTGTGCAGGTGGAGGAGCTGTCAGGGTGGAGGTGTTTTCCAGAGGAGGAGAAGCAGAGTGTGGCGTTCATGAAGGAGATGGAGAGGCTGGGGTCACTGCCTGCATCCCGCTGCCCTGCGGCCCCCCTGTCACACCCGGCCCCCCCGTCACTGAGGTAAGGAGCTCCTGCTCCACCAGTAGAGTCTGACTGTGGATCATCAGCTGAACCTTTATCTTAGTTATCTTATTATTGTTATGTGGTGCTGTAGCCACACCTGTGGTCACCGTGGTAACAGCAGGTGTGGTTTATTTGGATTATTATTCTATTCTTACAGTTTATTATGTTCTGATCAGTCGACATCGATAATTATCAGGATGAATGTGGTTTGAACCGTGGTTCCTGTCTTCAGGGGGGCTCAGGTGGTGCGCGGGGAGTCGGGGGGAGGTGAGGAGGTTCTGCAGGAGCTGGTGGCACAGAGGAGGTCTGAGGAGGATGGGGGGCTCTGGACGAATGTCAGACTGGACTGGGTGAGGAACTGGGACCAGAGCTGCCAGACTGCCGTCCTCCTGTCCAGACTCCAGCACACAGGTACGACATAACCCCCCCCTGATCCCCAGCAGAGAGACGGGGGCTCCCAGTCCTCTTCTTCTTCCTTCTCTCTGTTTCTGCCTCATCAGAGTTGACCTCCTGTGACTCGGCGGTGTTGTGGCGTTACCTGACCTCGCTGCACGACCAGCACCGGGTGGTCGACTGGATCGAGTGGAACAGAGAGACCGCCGGCGCCCCCCGGTGGCCTGAGCTAGCCCCAGAGCTGGTCAACGACCACACGGTGTGCAGCACCTACATGAGGGAGGACATCCTGGACCTGCTGGCCAGGTACGGCAGCCATCTTCACCTCTTTTTAGAGACCTGATAAATGTTTCGGTGACAGTGAACCAGCTGAGTGACGAGATGGTTTATACCAACACACGCTGTTTATACCAACACACGCTGTTTATACCAACACACGCTGTTTATACCAACACACGCTGTTTATACCAACACACACTGTTTATACCAACACACGCTGTACGTCCTCATGTAGCTCTCAGTCACTTGAGTCACTTTTGTCTTTGCTGCACAGCCACAAGATGCACACACACACACACCAGACTACATTCACAAAAACAGGAATTTTAGCTCACAGAACACAGGAGCTGCTGGTCTGCTGCTGCCTCCATCAGTCAGTGTTATTATGTGACTCTTGTGTGTTTTAAAGAGTCAGTTCAGATCCAACACAATGTTTGTAACACACAATAACACAAACACACTGACTGATGGAGGCAGCAGCAGAGCAGCAGCTCCTCTGTCCTGTTCTCTTAAATCCCTGTTTTAGTGAATGTAGTCTGGTGTGTGTGCTGTTTGTGGTTAAACCAAAAGGATCTTCCAGGTCTCTCTCTGTAGGGATCCTTTCCATGATGCTGTCACACACTTAGAATAACACTCTGAGCCTGTCAGTGGATCAAACAAGCTCTTTTAGTGGACCTACTGTGATCAGGTGCAGTTGTCCCAAAGGATCACGTTGCAGCCATTGCAGCCCGTTTGGTGTCTGCTGGCTGAGGTGATCTACTGGACCAGTTCCAACACTTTTACTACCTACCAGTCACTCAGACACCAGGATGTGGACACAGAGTTAGAGTCATGTCATGTTTAGTTGTATTTGTGAACTTCTGTAATCCTCCACACACAATCCTGGATCTCCCTCATAGATTTTCCATGTTTCTTAATGTTGGATCCAGAGTTCAGTTGAAGTTGAACATTCAGGCTGCAGCTCACATCAACATTTCTGTTTTTAGTTTTATGAAGCGTGATCTCTCTCTCCGTGGATTTTACTCTCAGATGTTCCTGCTTCATGTTCACTGTTTGATGTTGAAACATAGATGATTTCTTTTGAAGGAACGTTTCAGATGCAGAGATTTAAATTGAGTGTTTCTAGTTGCTCAGAGCAGCTGTTCTGTCTGATAACCCCCCCAGAGTGTAAAGAAAAGAAAAGAAATATTGATTGCTTAGTTTTAAAGAGAAGTTTGATTAAGTTCCCAGGGTGTCTGTTGCTCTGTGTGTCCTCCCCCAGGAGAGGTCTGTTCGTCCCGGAGGAGCTGGCCGACCTGGAGCGGCTCCTGTGGAGGCTGGCTCAGGGCGGAGGGGTGATGGCTTCACCCCCACCCGTCCCTCAGTACCGCTCCCCCCTCGGCCACGACCTCCACAGCCTCTTCATCACCTTCTGCCTGGACCGCAGCCTGCAGTACCTGCTCTACACCTACCTGGAGCACTACAGGTGTGTCACAGCCTCTCATGGCTGTTCAAGGAGAACTGTGGTGCTTTTAAACCTGGGGCCTGGTTTTACACATTTAGGTGTCTAAATGAATTATAGATCCAAAAAGTTTTGGGAAAGCTGGGAGCCATGAATTGATCTGTGATGGCTGCAGCGTGACGTTAATCCTTCACTGCAACTGCCACCAGACCAAAGTCACACAGTAACACAAGGAGCGTTAGTAAAAGAAGCAATTATATCATATTTAAACTGAATAACAATATTATTATTAATAAGAATCACCACAAAATGTTGACATCATCAAAGGTGCAGATATTCCCCAGGATATTACAGACGCTCCGACAGGTCAGATATATTATGTCAGCACAAAACCTCTGGTTGGAGATGACTGCAATCCATCACACCTGTTATCACTCTCTCCAAAGCCACCAGACTCCATTGACAAAAAGAGTTTTAAAGGGTCAGTGCACTCAAAACACCAAAGACACTCAGTAACACAGACACACTGACTGATGGAGGCAGCAGCTCTAAAGTCTGTAGTCTGGTGTGTGTGCACAGAGCGATATACCGGCTGTTAGTGGTTAAACCAAAAGGATCTTCCAGGTCTCTCTCTGCAGGGATCCACCAGGATGTGGACAGAGAGGGACCAGGGTTAAGTGCACCTTTAATTCTCGTCTAATCAGTAAGTTAATTAGCTGCTAATGTTTCCATCCTTTACAGGTTGACTCCCAGAAACTGTCCCCTGTTGACCAATCAGAGCCTGTCTGGGAGCCAGCCCTGGTTTGAGATGCTGGTGAAGATCCAGGAGATCACCAGAGATCTGTCAGGTAGCAGACTGCTGCTGCAGCATCTGATAAATACATTTCCTAAAATGATTCAACATTTGGGACAATTATTCTGTGGTTCAGTCAAACGTGACTTCTGTCTGATAAGCTGAACATCCCATGTAGTGACTGTGTGTTGTAGCTGATTCAGCTCATGATGAAGTACAGTTAGCTTGAGGTTCCTTCATGTCATCACATGTTCAATGATAAACCGTCTGTCTGCCGTCTCAGATCCAGCTCTGGTCTTCCAGGCCAGTTTAACCAGCGCTCAGGTGCTGCTGCCGGGCAGCCAGGCGTCCCTCAGCAGTCTGCTGCTGGAGGGCCACAGTCTGCTGGCCCTGGGCGCCATCATGTTCGCCCCCGGAGGGATCGACCAGGTAACCTGACCTCTGACCCCCCCAGGTTCACTCCATAAAACACAACCAGCATCGAATGTGTCTCTGAGTGTGAAAAGAGATCCTAGAGTTTATTTGGCAGTGGTGCAGCTGTTAATGCTTTAATGTGTCTCTGTGTGTGCCTTGTGTAAACTGGCAGCTCACATGTTAAACTGTTCCTCTTATTGTGTTTCTGCTGTGTTGTCTCGTGGTTTTTGCTGGTTTGAGTCGACTGCTGTTGCACACCAAAGGGCATTTTCTGTGTTTTATCCCACTGGAGCTCTGTGCACAGCTGTTTAACAGGAAACGTGAACCCTTCAGAACATCAGACATGAAGTGACTCAGAAAAACTCACCATCCACCAAAGCACTAACATCCATGGCCTCCTCCGTCTGTGAAAATGTTTCCGCCACCAAAGTCGATAATAGGAGGGGGGCGTTCGTGTGGACTCGACACTGTTTGAAGACTGCGGTCATCTCTGGACTCTTTAGCTTCTCCAGTTTTTGAGCCGACTCAGCTGTCAGTGATCCTGACAGCGTCACTGTAGCTCCCATGTTTTACTGAGCAGCTGGACTCTCAGTCAGTCTGTGGTCAGCAGAAGGTCACAGCTTCCTCTTCTCGTCTTTGTGCTTCCTGTGTGCAGGTGGTGCTTCAGGGTGAAAGGTCGGGCAGGTCGGAGAGGACGGTCGACCCCCAGCTGCTGAAGATGGCGCTGGCCCCCCACCCCAAACTGAGGGCCGCGCTGTTCCCCGCCGGGCCCCGAGGGAGCAGCCCGTCCTCCGACGTCTCCGTCTACCACCTCCTGCAGGTACGCTCACACCTGTCGCAGCCCGTCAGCACGTCGGCACTCCTCCTGCTGTAGAGTCGAAGCTCATGGCGTGAAAACGTGTTTTCCAGGCGCTCCATCCTCTGGACCCCTCCAGGCTGTTCGGCTGGCAGGCTGCAAACACCCTCAACTCCACTGGTGAGCCCTGACCCCCCCGAAACCATCCAGTCCACACTGCCGACTGGTCCTCAGCCCAAACCCAGCTCCTTTTAAACTGCGTCCACGCTAATCAATTAGCATTTTAAAGCAATGCTTTAAAATTAATACAACCTACAGACTCATAAGCCCTGAAAACTCCCCATGACCCTTCGTGTGCAGCGCTCCATGTGGGGCTGATAACGCCGCTGCACACGGGAGTCTTAGCAAATGGCTGGAATAATAGCTCTTCTCCTCAGCATGTAGACAGTGACGGTGTCACAGAAGGTAGGAAGCTGCTGCCATAGACCACAAAGTCAGCAGCACCAGGAGGACGTTGTCCACGTGGGATTAACCGCTGAGGTTTGTGACTGACGAGCCCCAATCAAGACGTCTCTAAAGTCTCTAAAGTCTCTAAAGTCTCTAAAGTCTCTAAAGTCTCAGGTTCCAAAAACAAACACACAATCCCAGAGTTTTCAAACTGAAGTGGAGTCAGCAGCGTTTTCAAAAGTCGTTCAAAGTTTTCGGGGTTTGTAATCGTAGAAGTAGTGTGGACGCTTGGCGTAAACGTGTTAGTGTGGAGACACGTCGTCATGGAGACACGTTGTCACGGAGACACGTCGTCATGGAGACACGTCGTCACGGAGACACGTCGTCATGGAGACACGTCGTCATGGAGACACGTCGTCATGGAGACACGTCGTCATGGAGACACGTCGTCATGGAGACACGTCGTGATGCAGTCGGCTGGTCCTCAGCTTTGTTCCTACCTGAAGGATGTTAACAGTGACACCAGGATGTGGACGGAGAGGAGCCATATTTAAAACTTAATGCATGTTGAGGTAAATGTTCTTGTCCTCCTCAGAGACGTCAGAGCTGCCTCACTTCTCCAGCCCTCACCTGGTCAACAGGTTTGCTCTGGTGGAGAATCTGGACTTCCTGTACTACCTCCGTCATGGCCGACCATCCTTTGCTTTCACCACCTTCCTCGTCCAGCAGCTGAGCGGCTGCAGCGACGTCACGCTACTGTGAGTACGAAGCACCAAGCCACAGCTGCTCAACACCTGCTGAACACCTGCTGAACACCTGGTCCAGTACAGTGAAGTGACCAGTGTGTGTGTGTGTGTGTGTGTGTGTGTCAGGCTGCAGCAGACCTGGCAGCAGGTGTACAGGTTGGCCCTGCAGTGCTTCAGCGTGCCGTCGGTGGCATCGGCGGCCGTTTGCTTCAGTGAGCTGCTGGGAGTCTGCAGCCTGAAGCTGAGAGTCGACATCAGAGCCATGAACAGCATCCTGCTGCACCAGAGCAGCAACACACACACTGCTGCAACACACCTACACACTCTGGGTAAACACACACACACACTGCTGCAACACACCTACACACTCTGGGTAAACACACACACACACTGCTGCAACACACCTACACACTCTGGGTAAACACACACACACACACTGCTGCAACACACCTACACACTCTGGGTAAACACACACACACACACACACTGCTGCAACACATCTACACACTCTGGGTAAACACACACACACACTGCTGCAACACACCTACACACTCTGGGTAAACACACACACACACTGCTGCAACACACCTACACACTCTGGGTAAACACACACACACACACACTGCTGCAACACACCTACACACTCTGGGTAAACACACACACACACACACTGCTGCAACACACCTACACACTCTGGGTAAACACACACACACACACACACACACTGCTGCAACACACCTACACACTCTGGGTAAACACACACACACACACCTACACACTCTGGGTAAACACACACACACACACCTACACACTCTGGGTAAACACACTTATTTGTTTCAGTGTCTAAAGGTGTGAAGCTGGCGGAGGCGGAGCCTGGAGCAGCGGAGGAGCTGATTGGCTGCCTGGAAGCTGCGGTGGCAGACAGTCTGGAGGAGAAGGGCGTCAGCAGGTAAAGTAGTGAAACATATCAATCATATATAGAAGAACTACGGTATTTTCAACATGTGTGACAGCATCATGGAAAGGATCCCTACAGAGAAAAGATCCCTACAGAGATCCCTACAGAGAGAGACCTGGAAGATCCTTTTGGTTTAACCACAAACAGCACACACACCAGACTACATTCACTAAAACAGGGATTTTAGAGAACAGGACACAGGAGCTGCTGCTCTGCTGCTGCCTCCATCAGTCAGTTAGTTTAATGTTATTGTGTTTTACACAAATATTGTGTTGGACCCGAACTAATATCCAAGTCACACAATAACAAAAACACACTGACTGATGGAGGCAGCAGCAGACCAGCAGCTCCTGTGTCCTGTTCTCTAAAATCCCTGTTTTAGTGAATGTAGTCTGGTGGCTTTTAAGAAGGTCATATAATCTGCACATAGAAGGTTATATATATATATATGTGTGTGTGTGTGTGTGTGTGTGTGTGTGTCAGGTCGTCCTACGAGGCGGCTCAGGAGTGGGCGTTGCCCGTTCAGTTCTGTCAGCTCCACGGTCTGAAGCTGAGCTCCGTCTACCCCGCCCACTGCGCCAAAGACGGACAGTTCATCCACTTCCTGTTGTTTGTCCAGCTGCACAACTTCCCGCCCCAGCAGGTGAAAACACACCTGCTCAGCATGTTTGTGTTCCAGTGTGTTACTGCTGCGTGATGGAGAAACACTCACAGGATAGTAACAGCTCCGTTTTTAGGAGTTCTCTTCTGTATACATGAAAAACGCAGCATCAGGATGTTGAGTTAATGTTTTGTTCCACACTGTTCTCAGAAAAGTGTATTTTGCATAATATGGGACCTTTAATAGCTGAAGATATAGATTGATCTTTTTAAAGGGTCATTCCGACATCACATGGAGCTTTTCTAACATCTAGAATCAATATCACTGAACGGTGTCAGTCAGTTTCTCTAAAACTGTTCGTGTCGGACTTCCTCCTCCAGGTGAGGTCATTGGCGGCTCAGTTTGGTCCCGCCCTGCAGGCCCACCTCAGCCTGGCGTTTCAGGACCTGCAGGTGTACAGTCAGAGGGGGGGCGGCGGCTCTGAGGGTCGGTCACGGACTCTGAGCTCAGAGGAGGCCCCCAGGAGCCCGGAGCACCCCAGGGAGCTGTTCCAGGTCCTCCTGCGGAGCCAGGAGGAGGCGGCGCCCTGCAGGTACCTGCTGCAGGAGGCGCTGGTGCAGCGCTGCCCCACGCTGGCTGTGATGGCTGCTTGTCCACAGGTGAGGGCACAGACACACCTGCCGATCCCAGACACCAGGAACACCAAAGGACTAGACTCAATATGTCTATCAATCAATAATCTGATCAGCCTTTGGCGTGGCTGGATCAGCCTGGAATGGGGCGCTCGGACATAAAGCGATGTCTGTAGCAGCAGTCTGCAGGGTTGAGGTTGGAGCCCACGACGATTCACGCTCCCTCTTTTCTTTTTCTTCTTCTAAATGATAAATAATCATTAAACACAAGGCGATTACTGATTCGGCCGCTCTGCCAACAAGCTGCGAGAGCTGGATCAAATGATTTAGTGAAATACATTCTAATGGTAAATCAATGATAATCAATAATTACAAAGAAAATAAAGAAAAAAACTTTGCTCCATTTGATTTAGTCTTCAAACGTTCAGCTCAACAGCTTCCAGCTCAGCCTCTTAACTAACGGGCACAGAGATTTCTTAATTAGATTTATGTTAATTAAAGAAAAATATTCTCTGAAAACAGATAAAACCCTACAGACTGCTCCTTTAATGTCCAAACCAACGAGTGGCTCCGCTGGTCTTCTTTCATAGCAAAGCTCTCTCTGCCACTGAGTATAAACTCACACATGAAGACGTCCTTCACACGAGGTCAGACTGAGCTGAGCAGAGTAAAGAGGCTTTAACGCTGCCTGGAGAAACAGGAGGAGGTCTGTAGCTGCAGCAGAGCGCTGCACTGAGAGTCCACGCAGCTTCAGCCAGCTGCACGCCTGTAGATCCTAAACCTAAACCTCCGTCGGTCGATTAACAAGAGTGAAAACAACAAAGGCAAACGGTGAAAAGGGCTCCGGGCCAAACACTCTCACAGAGCAGAGGATTCTTCACAGATTCACTCAGAGAGCAGCCAAACCTGCAAACAGCCGCAGGCACCAAACAAACGTCCGGCTGGAAGATCATGAGGATTCTTCTGCATCACATCTGTGAATGTTTGTGGAGACAACACGAGTAGCTCCAGCCAAGCGATCTGATTGGTCCCCCCCGACGTGCTCAAATCTTCCTGACAGCTCAGCTAACTGTCGCTGTGCTCGTCGCTAACGATACTACTCCACCGTTTCCATGGCAGCGCTGTTCCTTGTAACCACGGTAACGGGAGCAGAGGCCTCCATCTCTGATCCAGACCGTCTGGTCCAGTCATTGGTTCTGAAGAATGTTTCTGGTCAAAGCTCTTTAGGTTCCTTCAGCTCAGCTTCTGTCCTCCACCGGGACGCCACACGGTGCCGCCAGGGCTCGCCGCTGCTAGCTTAGAGCTCCACGTGAGGCTGGAGGATGTGTGGATGTCAATGATGTTCTCCAGCAGACTGAGGCAGCGAGGAGCTTCACTGTCTCTACCTGTGGTTCTTATTCAGTCTGGGATCCCTCCATCTGTAGAGCTCTGTATCAGCTCAGCAGGGACTCGGGTCGTTACTATGGGCGTTACTATGGGCGTTACTAGGGGCGTTACTATGGGCGTTACTAGGGGCGTTACTAGGGGCGTTACTAGGCCTACTCACTGGAGCACTAAACTAGGTTTCATTACAGAGTCTACTGACGGGACTGATCACTGTCCAGGTGTGAGCCCCATAGTGTGTTTCCATGGAAACAGATAACTGACATGAACAACATGAACACATTAGATCATTAGATTATCCTGTTGGTCACTGTTTTGATGCTTTGGGACTAAAACTGATGGATTCTGTTTCACAACCAATCGTAACCCTGGAGGGTGTTTATGATGTCATTCATTCTCCTGTTTGATTGACAGGGGGCGGAGCTTCTGCCGTGCCTGTGCGCGTGGGTGTTGACCTCCGTCGATGACATCACAGCCAGGGAAGCCACCTCCCACCTGGTCGACGCCCCCCAGCACCACGAGTGGACGCTGCACGACCTGTCAATCATCTGGAGGACGCTGCTGGGGCGGGGCCACGTCAGGCCCCTCCTCCGAGGCTTCGAGCTCTTCCAGAGGGTAAAAACATGGGGGGAGGGAGGGCACAGCGGGGTCGACTGACCTTTGACCTTCTGGCATTAGGGTTTTTTAAGCCATTTGGATGTTACTTTGCTTTATTTTTAATTATTTTTGCTTTAATTAATTTATATACTTGTATATGTTAGTGATTTAATGATAATAATAATAATAAAATGATAATTACAGAGCCACTGGAGGGGATAACATTCCTTTAAAGTTTAAAATTGACAAGAAGAAAACTGATATTTTCAGAGATTAAAATGGTAATTTCACAAGAAAAAAACTCATAAAAACTTGAAGAATCTCTGAGATTATAAAATCATAGATTTAGAACTTTACGACAATAAAATTATATTGCAAAAGATAATAAAAATCATACTTTGCAATAAGTTTTAATGAAGAGGAAATACTGTGTGTGTGTCTCAGGACTGCCCCCTGGTGTTGGTGCTCAGCATGTTCGAGCTGTGTTGTGACTACAGGAACTTCTCTGAGGCCAAAACGAAGCTGCTGGACTTCCAGAGGACGCTCATCGCCGTAAGTCAGCCAGCGTGAGGTGCTGTGCACAGCTCAGCGCGTCTGTTGGGGGGGAACCAGGCCAGAAAGACAATAATCGAGCAAAGGTGGGGCAGGAAAACAGATTATAGGTTCCTAAAAAAGGTGCACCCAAAAACAATCAATATCAGTTTAATGCTCTCTTCACCAGACTCCATTGACAAAAACAGTCATTTTACCTTGCAGGACACTGGAGCTGCTGTTCTGCTGCTGCCTCCATCGATCAGCTGTTGTTATTGACTTTGGTGTTTTAACTGGTCAGTCTGGATCTGAACTAACCTGTTGAAACACTGAAGTCATAGCAGCAACTCCTGTGCTCTTAAAATGACTGTTATGTCAGTGGGTTAGGGTTTGGGTAGAGTTTAGGGTAGAGTCTGGTGGTTTTTAGTGATCTAACGGCTTCAGTTCCCTCCTGGGCCTTTTTTAGGAGGCTAAAATCTGTTGTCCTGTCCTGGGGAGGAAATCGAACAAAGAGCAGCAGGAGGAGGCTTCTTAATTATCCAGGAAATGGGAAATGCAGCCTCTCATCTCTTCTTCCTTGCTCTTACAGCTGAGAAACGGTGGCCCGGCGCCCTCCAGTGGCCTCCCCCTGCAGTGGGTGGAGAGCCAGGCCTCCGTGCTGCTCCTCACCATGCTGCAGCGCTGCTCCTCCCAGTACGACCTCCACCGGCTGCTGCAGCTCCTGGCCGACGTCGACAAGCTCCTCAAATCCAACGGTGAGGTCGTCGGCACGTCACTAAACTCCTCGGAGGTGGCTGATTTCATCCAGCTGCTCTCCTTCCTCTCAGATCCGCTGACTGACCGCTGAAACTGGTTAAACCTGAACCTTAAAGTGTGTGTTTGCAGGTCCAGACTTCAGGAAGCTCAGCCAGCTCAGTCAGCTGCTGCAGGGCTCCGACGTCGGCTTGTCTCCCCGGCTGCTGCAGTGCACTTCCCCCTCCGTCCAGCAGGAGGAGTTCCAGGCCGCGGTGGACGCTCTGCAGGCCGGGGGCCGCTACAGCCAGGCCAGGCAGGTGGCCCTGCTGGCCGGCCTGCCCGTCCACCCCCTGCTGCTCAGCCAGGTCTGAGGCCCCCCCACAGACACACACATATAAAGGATAGATGGAGTTTCTGTGACGGTGTGTTACGGTCGTCACAGCTAGAATACATGAACGACAGTCTGTCACTTTAATCTCTGACAGTTTTAAAGTTTTTCCCCTCAGTAATCTGGTTTATGTAGTTTTTCCTCTGATTCGCTGTCATGTCTTCACGTAGCTTCTCCAGGAAGTAAACTCCCAGAAGTCCAAGCGGCAGTGGAAGCGGTTGGAGACCCGAGTGGGTTTCTGGAGGAAGTGTCACGAGCAGCTGAAGGCTGACGGCACCGATCCAGAATCGGCCTCCCAGTTCTTCCTGTCGGAGGCTGAAGCCGTGGCGGCGGCGGCCACAATCGAGCTGGTGGGCGTCCAGGAACGCTGCCTGCTGCTCTGCCTCGCCGCCCACTGGCTCTCCCGCCTCAGCCCGGCTCCCGTGGACCAGCTGGAGAGCCTGGAGAAGAAGCTGTGGATCGGCCGGGTCCAACAACGCGTCCTCACCGTCGCCATGGAGAAGGAGAGCGTTTTCAACCTGCCGCCGCCCGCCATCACGCCGGAAATGAACACATATGAGGCGCTGATGAAGGAGTTCTCCTTCTCCAACATATCAGACCTGAACACGGAGCAGTGCGTCAGCCTGGAGGGGCTCCCGGGTCCCTCGGAGGGGCCGGGGGGGGCGAGCGTGGAGCCGGCGCTGAGTCCAGAGGAGCGGAGCGTCCTGGCTGCTCTGATTGGTCAGCTGTTAGATGAAGGCAGCATCCACGAAGCCAGCAGGGTGTGCCGGTACTTCTCCCTGCACCACCCCGACATGTGGGTGGTGCTGCGCTGCCGAGGGCTGGCGTCCGGAGACCTGAACCCTGACCCGCAGGAGGAGGCGTCGGAGGCTCAGCCCAAGAGGAGCATCGCCGGCTGTAAGCTGCCCTCTGACCTCCCGTTTAGAAAGCAGACGGCGTGCTAGACGGCTGCTGTCTGGACCGAATCCGGTCAAAAGAAGGATAAACTGGTTTAGTTCCAGGAGTTGAAGCAGAGAAAAGGGTTCTGATCCTGCATGAGACCAGTAAATCACATGAATCTATTTGTAAACGTACTTTTCTCTTGTTATCAGATGTCAGTGGTGGACAGGACTGTATATACTGCTGCTGCTTTAATCTGTAATACTAACACCATTATTGATTTGTTTATTATAGTTTGTCCTAATCTCAATCAGGAACTAAATCCTGAAACTAAATGCAGTGCAGGTGAAGTAAAATGGAAATACTCAATACTTCTCCTCTCTCTCTCCTTTAGCTCCCTCTATCGGCAGCCTGTCGTCTTTCGTCATCCTCCCCCTCCCCGAAGACAATGTCGCTGTCCGGCTCCAGAAACTGGTGGATCAGTGTCGCCATGGCAACAACTACTGCAAACAAGTCCTCAGCCTCTACCAGCTCTCTAAGGTACCGGCCAGACGACCCGATCACAAGAAATCACCTGTTCATATTAGAGGAGAACCCTGTCCATCTCCTGGTGTCTATATATCGCGTTCTATCGCTCTCTGCACACACACCAGACTACATTCACTAAAACAGGGATCTTAGCTCACAGGACACAGGAGCTGCTGCTCTGCTGCTGCCTCCATCAGTCAGTTTGTTAGTGTGTTACTGTGTGACTTTGTTGTTTTAAAGGGTTTGTTTGGATCTGACATTCATGGCGTTGCTGTTTTTAAAACACCAAAGTCACACAACGTCCTGTGTCCTGTGAGGTTAAATTACTGTTTTTGTCAGTGGAGTCTGGTGGGCAGAGTTGTCCCAAAGGATCACGTTGCAGCCATTGCAGCCCGTTTGGTGTCTGCTGGCTGAGGTGATCTACTGGACCAGTTCCAACACTTTTACTACCTACCAGTCACTCAGACACCAGGATGTGGACAGGTTTCAAAATACTGAAATTATCTTGACCCCAGAAATAAAAAAAGGATGCAAAGACAGTTCAGGTTGACCTCTACAACGTCACTCTACCCCTTTGGATCCTAAACTGTGTGCTCATTAATACATATTCTTATGTGTCTGGTGTTTTGTGCCCTCTGCCTCCTCCAGGAGCTCCAGTGCTCCTTCGGTCAGATCTGCGGGGAGGATCCTGGCTCGGTGCTGGAGAAGCTGCTGCTGTCGGAGCAGCCGGAGCGCTTCAGGAAGGCTCAGGCCTTCATCAGGGCTCAGGGTCTGTCTGCGGACACCGTGGCCGAGCTGGTCTCCTCCGCCGTGGTCCAGGCGCTGCTGGCCTCCGCCCAGGAGCCGCAGCCTGCCGGTGAGATCAGGACGTCTGCAGGCTTCACGTGCTGCCAGCTGTCCTCTGTGAAGGAGCTTTACTGTATGATCAGCAACATAAAGTTCTGGACAAACATCAAACGTTTCTTTGGCCTCCTCTTAGACGCCAACAGTCCTTGAAGTGGTTCTAGTCGAATCAATGTGGCTGAAATGCTTTGAAGCGGCCTGAGGAATCACTTCAGTATAACGTTAACACGGTGATAAAGTAGTCAAAAGTTCATCTATAAACTGCCAGAAGGAAAGTGAAAAATGCTCATCACGTGTGCCTCCAGCCCCAAGTGGCCCAAACCCTCAGATAACACTGAGTTTTGTTAATCTTGAACCTGTGTGTGTGTGTGTGTGTGTGTGTGTGTGTGTGTGTGTGTGTGTGTGTGTGTGTGTGTGTGAGCAGACAGGCAGGTATACAGGCCGTCGGAGGGCCGGGATTCGCTGGTCCAGCTCATCAAACTGTGTGACGATCCGAACCTGGTGGGAGTCAAACTGCTGGAAAACCTGAACAATGTTCCTCTGCGAGACCTGAGCTGCAGTACGACACACACACACACACACACACACACACACACAGGATTTATTTGCATCATGGAAAGGATCCCTACAGAGAGAGACCTGGAAGATCCTTTTGGTTTAACCACAAACAGCACACACACCAGACTACATTCACTAAAACAGGGATTTTAGAGAACAGGACTCAGGAGCTGCTGCTCTGCTGCTGCCTCCATCAGTTAGTTTGTTTGTGTTATTGTGTGCTGTGCAAATATCCCAACTACCCCTTTAAAACACCAAACACACACAATAACACCAACAAATTAACCAATCGAGGCAGCAGCAGACCAGCAGCTGCTGTGATCTGCACAGTAAAATCCCTGTTTTAGTGAATGTAGTCTGGTGTGTGTGCTGTTTGTGGTTAAACCAAAAGGATCTTCCAGGTCTCTCTCTGTAGGGATCCTTTCCATGATGCTGTCACACACAATATAACAGCTTCTTGTACCTTCCAGTCATCTGGACACCAGAATGTGTGAAAATTGAGCCCACGTTTGAAAATACTGGAGTTGTCCTTTACTTAATATATTTGTACACTCCTTTCTTTTGGTGAAATGTCCCTTTAATCCCTGCACAAGTTAAGATGAAATCAAAGTCTCCTCCTCTTCCTCTGCTGTAGTTGTTGAGCTGCTGATCGTCGCTCACGACTGCTTCAGTCTCACCTGTAACATGGAGGGGATCGTCAGAGTGCTCCAAGCCGCCCGCCACCTCAGCCACGCCCACCTCGCCCCAGGAGAGCACTACGGCCTGCTGGTAAGCCCCGCCCACTCCCCCGCTGACCAATCAGGCTGGTGCCCATTGGCTCTTCCTCCTCAGCAGTGTGTGAATTCACCTGGTGTGTGGTGATGAAGTCTCTTAAGACGTGTGTGTGTGTGTGTGTGTGTGTGTGTGTGTGTGTGTGTGTGTGTGTGTGTGTGTGTGTGTGTGTGTGTGTGTGTGTGTGTGTGTGTGTGTGTGTGTGTGTGTGTGTGTGTGTGTGTGTGTGTGTGTGTGTGTGTACGTGCACAGGTGCGTCTGCTGACAGGTATCAGCAGGTATAATGAGATGACGTACGTCTTTGACCTGCTGCATCAGAACCATCGCTTTGAGATGCTGCTGAGGAAGAAAGTGGAGACAGACAGAGGACAGGTGGACACACACACACACACACACACTCTCTCTCACACACACACACGTTGGTCTGATGTGACCATGTGACAGTGGTTAGTCTGGGCTTGCTGTGACCCCACACTGATCCCCCCCCCCCCTGGTCCCTGCAGAGCTCCAGCCTGAAGACGGCTCTGCTGGACTACATCAAGCGCTGCCTGCCTGCTGACAGTGAGAAACACAACATGGTGGCTCTGTGCTTCAGCATGAGGAGGGAGATCGGAGAGAACCATGAGATCGCTGCTAGGACCCAGCTGAAGATGATCCAGTCCCAGGCCTGGGGTGGGTCTGTTTGTCTGTCTGTCTGTCTGTCTGTCTGTCTGTCTGTCTGTCTGTCTCTGACTCTCTCTCTCTCTGACTGTCTTGCTGACTGTCTCTCTCTCTCTCTCTCTGACTGTCTCTCTCTCTCTCTCTCTGACTGTCTCTCTCTCTGCCTGTCTGTCTGCCTGTCTGTCTCTCTGAACAGTGGTGACCCCTGACCTCCTGAGCTCCCTGCTGAAGGTGTTGGGGCTGCTGAAGGACGCTGCAGAGAGCTTCTCTAAGGTATCTGACTGTCTGAGCACAGTGCTCCTCCCTCACCTGAGAGAGACATGCTAACTGTGTGTGTGTGTGTGTGTGTGTGTGTGTGTCTGTGTGTGTGTGTGTGTGTGTGTGTGTGTGTGTGTGTGTGTCTGTGTGTGTGTGTGTGTGTGTGTGTGTGTGTGTGTGTGTGTGTGTCCAGGACTCGTGTGTGCGTCAGGCCAGTCGTTGTGTCCGGATGGCCAAGCTGGTTGCTCTTCAGCTTCACTTCCTGAACCAGGGGTCTGACCTGCGCATCATCAACCTGCGACCGTCAGAGCTGCTGGACGCCGTCACGGCGCTGCCGCGGTGCTACCAGGTGTGTTCAGGCTACAGCACACAGTAACACAACACACTCAGCAGGTACAGGTGTTTTCATACAGCCAGAGACCTGCTGCTCTTTTAGTGGACCTACTGTGATCAGGTGCAGTTGTCCCAAAGGATCACGTTGCAGCCATTGCAGCCCGTTTGGTGTCTGCTGGCTGAGGTGATCTACTGGACCAGTTCCAACACTTTTACTACCTACCAGTCACTCACACACCAGGATGAGGACAGAGAGGATCATGGGTAGAAACAGTGGAGTTGCCCTTTAAATGATAGAGAACCCCCTGCTAACACGCTAAAGCTTAAACGATCAACATGCTACCTGTGTGACTCACATAAGAAGGTTGAGCCCTGTGTTTTGTCTGTCAGGTGTTTGTGGTGTCGGAGGCGTACAGCTACAGTCCGGACTGGGCCGAGGTTCTGTACCAGAAGGTGATCCTGAACGGAGACTTTGTTTACCTGGAGGAGCTGAAACGCCACCGCCCGCTGACCTCCAGCCTGTTTGAGGAAATCTTCAAAAAGTAAGTCAGAGGAAAGAGGACGAGTCACACTCACCTGAGCGCTGGGCCTCAGCTCACCTGTGTGTGTGTGTGTGTGTGTGTGTGTGTGTGTGTGTGTGTGTGTGTGTGTGTGTGTGTGTGTGTGTGTGTGTGTGTGTGTGTGTGTGTGTGTGTGTGTGTGTGTGTGTGTGTGTGTGTGTGTGTGTGTGTGTGTGTGTGTGTGTGTGTGTGTGTGTGTGTGTGTGTGTTGTTTCAGGCTGGACGGTGCTCCCAGCAGCGTCACTGCCAACGTGAAGCGCCTGCTGACGTACTGTGACGACGTGTACAGCCGCTACAGGCTGGCCTACCAGCAGAACCTGTACGACGTCACCAAAACGCTGCTGCAGGACGCCAAGACGTCGAGCTACCTGAGCGACCGGCTGGCCAGCTGATCGACGGCTTCACCGACGTTCAGCCTGTCCACAGGACTAACCTCTGAAACACGTCCTTAGAAACAGTCCGAACAGAAAAGCTTCAGTCCTTCTACCCCGACGTGAACTTTTCCTCTCACATGAGACTGGATGGAAGCTGATCTGTCAGGGAGACCTGGTCCTGGTGGACCACCGGGGAAACCTGTCCCATAGACAAAGAAGGTTTTGATGCTGTTGGAATTGTGCCATGAATCACACACACACACTGTTTGTCAGTTTAGAAGCTTGTTTGTCGTAAAACTGAGAAAAACACCTAAAGTTTACGTTAAGTGATTTTTTCATCGTCTTTTCTTTGTGTGCTGGTGATTTTCACCTCGCTGAGGTTGAACCACAGAGAGCTGGACTCTGGAGGCTCTGACAGCTGCTCAGTGGAGCAGGAAGACCAAACAATCCACTTCTGGTATAAAAGTACTCGGATCTTCCTCATCGTAGTTCCACTAGTGTCTATGGCCTGTCAAGACGGCTAACTTCCTGTTAGCCCTGCGCTAACTTCCTCTTAGCCCTGTGCTAACTTCCTCTTAGCCCTGTGCTAATTTTACGGACACCATTGTTGTAATCACACGGTTTGGCCACTACGTCCCATTGGAAGCCTCGGAGCCTGGCACACTTCCTGGGTGGGTCGGATGAAGCGTGCTGCAGTGGCGGCCATGTTGGTGCGGGTGACGTATACGGTATACACTGAGCGGGTTCACACCAAACTAAATGGTACTTTACCATCTTTACCACAAACTGAGACTTTAAAATCATCTTTTAAGCTGATAAACCTCACGTGTGTGATTCATGGAACAATTCAAACGGGGGCTTAACTTTCTCTCTTGCCATTAATTGTCAAAAATAAAGTGCCATGGCGGTCCTCCAGGAGGGGCGGGGCTTCACTCTCTATTAATAAATAACTGAATTAAATATTGTAGATTTATTGTCCAAAATCTGGAATTTCTCCACTATGACACAGTGGCGCTGTAAGAATCTCCATTAAAAACATTTTCTCAACTGTTTTGTATCAATAATATCAAGGTTTTAAGATAAAGATCTTAGCTTAGCTTAGCTTAGCTTAGCTTAGCTTAGTTTAGCAGCAGGTCAACAGAGTTAGTCCTGGAGCTCTTTCACTGCCTTTCTTTGTTTCCTGCAGCTGTTTTTTCTTAAAGCGTTGCAGCGTCACATCAAACACTCAACAGACCACATGACTGAAACCTGCTGCTGACCATTTTAATAGAAATAATAATAAACTTTATCTATACAGCACATTTCATTCATGAAATACAACTCAAAGTGCTTTACACATAACACTCCTACTGCTTTAGAGGAAGCTGGCTCTGACCTGGGGTTTAATTTCAGCGGGGTCAGTCAGAGTGCAGTGAGCCGCAGTGGTGATGGATTTATTGGCGATGTAGAGCGGGGTGTCATCTGCGTAGTGGTGCACGTAGAGGATGAAGAGGAGAGGGCCGAGCGCAGAGCCGGGGGGGGACGCCCTGGGACAGAGGAGCACTGGAGGAGGTGATGTGAACATGATTTCTACCTGAGTCACATCAGATAGAATTTCACCAGCAGTGGAAGCGGTGAAGACTTCATCTCCCATGATGCCACACCAATTTACAACATCTCCTGTTGTCATTTTGATCGAGAGTGTTAAAGTACAACACACACTGTGGAAAAAGTGTCCCAACAGTTTGAAAGCCACTTATTACAGCATTTTAAAGCAAACAGAGTATGAAAAGTGATTGTCCATAAGTATTCCACCTGATTTTAAAGGTCTTCCTCTGTTTCCTAAACACACGTTTATGCTTAACTCTGCTCATTACTTCTGCCTACGTTGAACAACCTTTAATAATGCAGAGCAAAGATTTGAGATTTGAAAGTTTTGAGCGAGTGGCGTTCCTCCACGCCCAAAACCCCGGCTGATAAAACCATGTGACCTGGTCTCAGACAGACAAACACACCTCATGGAAGAGTGGCTGCACTTCATCTCAGTGTTTTTATTTTTTTTTTATTTTATCTGATTTGAAACCTTCCTCTACTTCAGTTTAACCTTTGGTAACCTGAAGTCAGAGTTAATGGTCTGTTGCAGCTGCGCTTCAGTGTCATCTCTGCTCGTGTTAATAAATGGGAAATCATAAGTAGCCCCAGATAGCATCGATCTGATAGGAGCATCTCAACCTGCCCTGGTTGCCGTGGTAACAGTCCTTATTTGTAATCTCTCAGCGGCTTGTTATGAAACACGAGGTTTATCAGCGTGACAGCACTTCACAGGAACGAGATTAGAGAAGGGACTCTAACTATGCTAGGTTACATCGTTAACTGTCTCCTGCTGTCTTGCTAATTTGTCGCTGATGTTTTCTCCTTTTTGGGGGGGGGGCACAAATTAACCAAATTAAGCCGGGATTATCTGGTTAGCGCATCAATTACCATGGAGATTTCGTCTGTGCAGAGCACCGGTCCTGGTTCTGCTCAGTGGTCACGCCAGAGTGTTTCATGTGCTTATGTTTGTGTTTGGCCTTATTTTCATCAGCCTGCATTAAAATACCTGTGATCATGTGACCATTAGTGTTTTTAGAATTAGTCATGTGACAGTTGAAGACAAATGTGAGTGTATTCTGTGAAAACGCTCCGGTTATATTTGGCTCCCTTTATGATGTCATCAGGGGACCTGTGGATCATGTGACCTCCTCCAGCCCTTCAGTAGACCACCTGTCCACCTTGCTGTTCGCCGTTGTTGTTACCGTGGCAACGCTGCTCTGGCAGTAAGATGTTGTCGGTACGAGCGGAGACTGAAGGGTGGAGGGCCTGTATCTGCATCCTGTTTCCTGTTTCCTCCTCTTCCTGTGCAGATAAACCTGTGTTCACAACTACATCAGTGATCATCAGAGCAGAGACACAGTCATCTGGACATGGATCACCTGCTGCTGCTGCTGGTGTGGAGCTCAGGTACGGTCATTCAATTCAATTCAATTCAATTTATTTGTATAGCCCAATATCACAACAGAGTGTCTCATAGTGCTTTACAAAGTTCACTGAAATAAACAAGTGTAAGCGAACAAACAATCTAATAAAGAGTCCAGCAGTCGATGAGGCCAATGGATCAGTCCGATGGATCAGTCCAATGGATCAGTCCGATGGATCAGTCCGAGGCATCACCTGCCCTTTATGACCCTCCTTCTTCGGGAAGGAAAAACTCAAAAAACCCAGTGGGAAAAGAGAAACCTCCAGGAGCACCACAGTGAAGGAGAGATCCAGCTCCCAAGGACGGACAGGCTGGAGCCTTGGACAGACGCACATCCATTGGCTGGTGGAGAACCACATCAGCGGGACCAGGACCAGGATCCATAGGAACCAGAGAACCACATCAGCAGAACCAGGACCAGGATCCATAGGAACCAGGGAACCACATCAGCAGAACCAGGACCAGGACCCACAGGAACCAGAGAACCACATCAGCAGGGCCAGGACCAGGATCCATAGGATCCACAGGAACCTGAGAGATGAGAAAGCACAGAAAGGCTCCGGGGAAGATAACAAGTTAGAGGCAGACATTTGACTGACATGAGACATAACGATGGAGAGGAAGAGGAGGAGAGAGAATAGAGGAGCTCAGTGCACCATAGGAGTCCCCCGGCAGTCTGAACCTATAGCAGCATAACTAGGGGCTGGTCTAAGGCCTGATCCAGCCCTTAAATATATGCTTTGTCAAAAAGGAAGGTTTTTAGTCTACTCTTAAATGTAGAGAGGGTGTCTGCCCCCCGAACCCAAACTGGAAGGAGGTTCCACAGCAGAGGAGCCTGATAGCTGAAAGCTCTGCCTCCTGAACTACTTTTGGAGACTTTGGGAACCACCAGTAGACCTGCATTCTGGGAGCGCAGTGCTCTAGTGGGGTAGTACGGTACTATAAGATCTTTAAGATATGATGGGGCCTGACCCTTAAGAGCCTTGTAGGTGAGGAGAAGGATTTTTTTTTTTATTCTACATTTTACTGGAAGCCAATGAAGAGAAGCCAGTACAGGAGAAATGTGGTCTCTTCTTTTAGTTCTCGTCAGAACACGAGCAGCAGCGTTCTGGACCAACTGGAGAGTCTTTAACGACTTATTGGGGCAGCCTGATAATAATGAGTTACAATAGTCCAACCTAGAAGTGACAAATGCATGGACCAATTTTTCTGCATCATCAGTGGATATGATGGGCCTGATTTTAGCAATATTATGTAGATGGAAAAAGACAGTTCTAGAAATCTGTTTAATGTGGGAGTTAAAGGACAAATCCTGATCAAATAAGACCAGAGTAATGCCGTCCAGAGCAGTTAAGGTAGTGGGAAAGCTGTCTCTGAGGTGTCTGGGGCCGAGCAAAATAACTTCAGTTTTATCTGAATTTAGCAGCAGAAAGTTCCTGCTCATCCAGGACTTTATGTCCTTAAGGCAGATTTGAAGTTTAACCAACTGATTGGGTTCATCAGGCTTTATTGATAAATATAATTGTGTATCATCTGCATAACAGTGGAAATGAATGGAGTGCTTCCTGATAATATTACCAAGAGGAAGCATATATAAGATAAATAGTATCGGTCCAAGCACTGAACCTTGTGGAACTCCATGTCTAACCTTAGTGTGGACAGAGGATTCGTTATTAATATGTACAAACTGAAATCGATCTAATAAATAGGACTTAAAGCAGCTTAATGTGGTTCCTTTTATACCAATGAACTGTTCCAGCCTCTGTAACAGGATGTGATGGTCGATGGTCATCACCTTGACACACACACACACACACACACACACACACACACAGCCCAGCTACAGTACACTATGATATCATATCATCACAGTGTTACTATATTCACGCTGACTCCAGAGTGAGCTCACTGAGAGGATTGTTTGCTGCTTCAGGCTCACGTCTCCTCTCTGCTGGTCTCTGCAGGTCTCTGCAGGTCTCTGCTGGTCTCTGCTGGGCTCCAGGCTGAAGCAGATCACAGCTCAACTGGTAAACGGAGAAAAAAAAGACTCTTCATCGACTCTTCGTTAAACTCGCCTGTTTTGCTGACGACTGTCTTGTTTCCGCTCAGAGCGCGATGGCGTCAGGTTGGTGGGGGGACACCGGCGCTGTGCGGGAGCACTGGAGGTGGAGCATCAGAGGAACTGGAGGCCTGTCCTGGACCAGGATTTTACCCTGGCAGAAGCAACTGCTGCCTGCAGAGAGCTCGACTGCGGCTCTGCTGTGGCTGTAGGACGGAGACAGGAGTCCTCGGTCAGACTGATGTGGGAGATCAGCTCTGACTGCGTCCAGGCAGGATCTGCTCTGAGGGACTGCGTAGCAGTGGGGTACTCCACCTCCATCCTGAACCTTACCTGCTCAGGTGAGCCCATCTTCTACTCCAGAATGAAGAGGCTCATGTGGCTTTTT
Source organism: Pempheris klunzingeri (assembly GCF_042242105.1). Lineage (NCBI taxonomy): Eukaryota > Metazoa > Chordata > Actinopteri > Acropomatiformes > Pempheridae > Pempheris > Pempheris klunzingeri. The sequence goes on along the minus strand of NC_092016.1, from coordinate 618,497 downwards.
ATTGTGGGTTGATAACAAATTCTTCTAAGATGCACGAAGGTCTCTTCTTGTGGTTTGAAGTGAAAAACAGATTGTTGTGTTTTTTGATGGTTTTCATTAAAACACTGCAGATACTCACAGTGACTGATTGAGTTATTCCAGAGGATTAAATCTAAATGTGATGAGGACACTGCTGCAGTCTGTGCTGTGTTAGAAACATGTGCTCTGCTGTTCGCGCTGAGATGATGACGGGTTTCTTTAGTGTCTGGAGTCTTTTCTGTCTCTCGGTCTGATCTTCTGTCTCTCCAGACTCCGTCAGGCTGGTGAACGGGAGGAGTCTGTGCTCAGGCCGACTGGAGGTGAGGTCTCACCAGTCTGACCAGTCTGACCAGTCTGACCAGTCTGACCAGCGGTGGTCCTCAGTGTGTGAGGCTGACTTTGACCAGCAGGATGCAGAGGTGGTCTGCAGGGAGCTCCGCTGTGGGGCTCCCTCAGTCTTCCAGGGGGGGCTCTATGGGGAAGTGGAGGCTCCGGTGTGGCCCAAACAGTTCGAGTGTGGAGGCCATGAGTCTGCTCTCCTGGACTGTAGGAGCTCAGACTCAGGTACAGACACCTGCTCACCTGGCAGAGCTGTTGGACTCACCTGCTCAGGTAGAAGAGGAGCCGCAGGTCACTTTTAAGGAAACTGACTTTGTTCTTTTGCTGACGACTCTCTTCTTTCTGTCTCAGAGCCCAGTGAGGTCAGGCTGGTGGGAGGAGACGGTCGCTGTGCAGGAGGACTGGAGCTGAAACACCAGGGGGAGTGGAGAGCAGTGAGCGCCAACGTCTGGACCCTGAACACAGCAACGCGGGTCTGTAAGGATCTGGACTGTGGCTCTGCTCTGGCTGTAGCAGGGAGGGACGAGACCTCTGAGAAACCTCTGTGGTTGATCAGATCTGATTGTGTTCAGGCTGGATTTGCTGTGAGGGAGTGTGTAGTATCATGGTTCTCTTCCTATGTCCAGGAACTCACCTGCTCAGGTAAGCCCATGAGTGTCCTCATCTTTGACACCATTTATGACAGTGATGTACCCAGGTTGACACACACACACACACACCTGCAGCATGGCAGAGGACTTTATCCATCAGCCATGTGTGACTGAGACGAGCTGCTACCTCAGGGAATCAGGTGCTGAATGCACCAAGATTTATTTGTGCATGTATGAAACATACATCTGCTTCAAGAGTCCGCCGGGCCACACCCACGAGGCGTCCTCCCCCCTGGGCAGCTCCTCAGAGGACAGAGTCCAGTCTCCATCCCTGGAAGAGTTTCTGCAGTTATTATGTCTTCTTATAAATCTGCAGATCAGAACCGTTGTCATGTTGTCTCTCCAGACTCCGTCAGGCTGGTGAACGGGACGAGTCTGTGCTCAGGTCGACTGGAGGTGAGGTTTCACCAGCGGTGGTCCTCAGTGTGTGAGGCTGGCTTTGACCTGCAGGATGCAGAGGTGGTCTGCAGGGAGCTCGACTGTGGGGCTCCTTCAGCCCTCCAGGGGCGGCTCTATGGGGAAGTGGAGGCTCCGGTGTGGACTGGAGGGTTCCAGTGTGGAGGCCATGAGTCTGCTCTCCTGGACTGTAGGAGCTCAGACTCAGATACGGACACCTGCTCACCTGGCAGAGCTGTTGGACTCACCTGCTCAGGTAGAAGAGGAGCCGCAGGTCAGTTTTAAGAAAACTGACTTTGTTCTTTTGCTGACGACTCTCTTGTTTCTGTTTCTGTTCAGAGCCTGTCAGGTTGGTGGGGGGATTCAGCCGCTGTGCAGGAACGCTGGAGGTGAAACGTCTGGGGGAGTGGAGGCCGGCGGAGGGCTCCGGCTGGTCCGTGGCGGCGGCAGCTGTTGCCTGCAGAGAGCTGCACTGTGGCTCCGCTGTTTCTCAAAGGACGAGCAAGGAGGCCTCGTACAGGTCCGTGTGGATGATCTGGTCCAGGTGTGTCAAGTCTGGATCCACTCTGAGGGAGTGTGCAACATCTAGTAGGGACTCTGACACCCTCCTGGATCTCACCTGCTCAGGTAAGCCTGTCAGTGGCATCATCAATGACAGTAATGTGTCCAGTGCCCCCCCCCAGTGACAGTCAGTGTTTCCATTGGACTGAACTGTAAAGTTATTCAGGACAATCACGTCCTAAAGTGGAGAGAAGCTGGAAGCTTCTGACCCTCCAGAGACCGCTGAGCTTCACCTGACAGGACACACCTGTCTGTCTGTCTGTCTGTCTGTCTGTCTGTCTGTCTGTCTGTGGCCCAAGAGGTGGACAAAATAGGTTTAGCTGACACGGAATGAAAGAAAAAACACAAGATAAAATAAATCTCTGAATAAATAAAAACATAAAATACATTATGTAAAATACAGACTAACCCTTTACAGAAACATGCAGCTGTAGGTTTCAGGTGTATTACAGGTATTAAAATAACTCAGACATTCAACAGAAGCATCATGTGGATTATTCTAGTAGCAGATGAAGACAGGAGCAGCTCCACATCTGTCCACTGTCTGATTCTGATGTTTCACAATGAAGAAATAAGTGTGAAAGTGTTCCTTCACAAAAGCTCCAGGAAACATTAACGTCTGTAACTTTGTTAGCTAGTTAGTTAGTTAGTTAGTTAGTTAGTTAGTTAGCTAGCTAGTTAGTTAGCTAGTTAAGTTTTCAGATCTACGTCCTCAGCCACCATCTCACCACCTCCTCCTTCAGCCTCCTTCCTTGAACGTGACCTCTGGTCGTCTCTGTGTTCACAGACGTTCTGCTTCAGCCCAGCATCTCTGCGTCCTCCCCCATGGGCGGGGTCTCCCACGCCCAGCAGCAGGGGTTTCAGGTGTCGAAGGGCTCCTCCTTCACCGTCAGCTGCTCCGTCCAGCCACAGTACCCGGGAGGCTCCTTCCAGCTCAGCTTCACCTCCTCCAACACGTCACGCAACTACACCCAGCCGGCCGTCAATCACTCCGCCCACTTCCTGTTTCACGCTGCCCAGCCCGCCCACCAAGGAAGCTACACCTGCGTTTACGCCGTCTACCTTTTGTCTCATAACTTGACCTCCGAGAGCCGCCTGCTGACGCTCTCCGTCTCAGGTAAGCTGAAGCGTCAGTCAGTCGGCCAGAGTGATCGTCCTCAGAGTGAAGCTGAAGGATCAGCTGATGTGTCTGATCAGATCCCACAGGTCTCTTCATCAGGGGGGTCGTCCTGCCGCTGACGCTGCTGCTGCTGTCTGCTGCCTGCTGCTGCTACCGGAAGGTACTGACACCTGTCTGTGGTCCTGACACCTGTCTGTGGTGTACTGACACCTGTCTGTGGTCCTGACACCTGTCTGTGGTCCTGACACCTGTCTGTGGTGTACTGACACCTGTCTGTGGTGTACTGACACCTGTCTGTGGTGTACTGACACCTGTCTGTGGTCCTGACACCTGTCTGTGGTGTACTGACACCTGTCTGTGGTCCTGACACCTGTCTGTGGTCCTGACACCTGTCTGTGGTGTACTGACACCTGTCTGTGGTCCTGACACCTGTCTGTGTGTGCTCTGGTGTCTCTGCAGGTCATCAGGAGGCAGAAACCAGGCAGACAGACTGACACTGAGCGGGATTATTATAATCTGAGCGTTGGTGCAGCTGACGGAGGAGCTGAGGGAGGAGGGAGGAGCTGACGGAGGAGAGCAGGAGCTGAGGGAGGAGGAAGGAGCTGAGGAAGGAGCTGAGGGAGGAGCTGAGGGAGGAGAATCTGTTGTTGGTCAGATCTGAACTTCCTGATGTTCCTTTAGTCATGGTGTGTGGACGGTTCTCTACCTAGAACATGTTCTTGTTTAGCCCAAATGAAACGGTTCCAGGATCAGATTCCTGCTGACTGTGATCCAGCTCTGAGCCGTCCGGCTGTAACACTTCTGATAAATGATCCTGAGCGTCTCAACCTGTGAAATTCTTCCTGACAACATTCAGATGAAAGATAAAAGATAAAAGCAGTGAGACAGTAAGAGGTTCTCACTGGAACACATGACGCAGTGTTCTCTGTGTCGGTTCTAGCTGGGAGTGATCAACTCCAGACAGCTTTCACTGGGGTCATGTTGGGCACCTGTGTCCTTTATTACAACTGGAGCGTCATGGAAACCAGACAGGAGATGGAGACACAGTGGAGCGTGGAGGGTGGATCAGGATGTTTAATATTTAATATTCCTGATCAGGGTGTTTAATATTTAATATTCCCGATCAGGATGTTTAATATTTAATATTCCTGATCAGGATGTTTAATATTTAATATTCCTGATCAGGGTGTTTAATATTTAATATTCCCGATCAGGATGTTTAATATTTAATATTCCTGATCAGGATGTTTAATATTCCTGATCAGGATGTTTAATATTTAATATTCCTGATCAGGATGTTTAATATTCCCGATCAGGATGTTTAATATTCCCGATCAGGATGTTTAATATTTAATATTCCTGATCAGGATGTTTAATATTCCCGATCAGGATGTTTAATATTTAATATTTCTGATCAGGGTGTTTAATATTCTTGATCAGGATGTTTAATATTTAATATTCCCGATCAGGATGTTTAATATTCCCGATCAGGATGTTTAATATTCCCGATCAGGATGTTTAATATTTAATATTCCCGATCAGGATGTTTAATATTTAATATTCCCGATCAGGATGTTTAATATTTAATATTCCTGATCAGGATGTTTAATATTCCCGATCAGGATGTTTAATATTCCCGATCAGGATGTTTAATATTTAATATTCCTGATCAGGATGTTTAATATTCTTGATCAGGATGTTTAATATTTAATATTCCTGATCAGGATGTTTAATATTCCCGATCAGGATGTTTAATATTTAATATTCCCGATCAGGATGTTTAATATTCCCGATCAGGATGTTTAATATTTAATATTCCCGATCAGGATGTTTAATATTCCCGATCAGGATGTTTAATATTCTTGATCAGGATGTTTAATATTTAATATTCCCGATCAGGATGTTTAATATTCTTGATCAGGATGTTTAATATTTAATATTCCTGATCAGGATGTTTAATATTCCCGATCAGGATGTTTAATATTCTTGATCAGGATGTTTAATATTCCCGATCAGGATGTTTAATATTCCCGATCAGGATGTTTAATATTCCCGATCAGGATGTTTAATATTCTTGATCAGGATGTTTAATATTCCTGATCAGGATGTTTAATATTTAATATTCCCGATCAGGATGTTTAATATTCCCGATCAGGATGTTTAATATTCCCGATCAGGGTGTTTAATATTCCCGATCAGGGTGTTTAATATTCCCGATCAGGATGTTTAATATTTAATATTCCCAATCAGGATGTTTAATATTCCCGATCAGGGTGTTTAATATTCCCGATCAGGGTGTTTAATATTCCCGATCAGGATGTTTAATATTTAATATTCCCGATCAGGATGTTTAATATTCCCGATCAGGGTGTTTAATATTCCCGATCAGGGTGTTTAATATTCCCGATCAGGGTGTTTAATATTCCCGATCAGGATGTTTAATATTTAATATTCCCGATCAGGATGTTTAATATTCCCGATCAGGGTGTTTAATATTCCCGATCAGGGTGTTTAATATTCCCGATCAGGATGTTTAATATTTAATATTCCCGATCAGGATGTTTAATATTTAATATTCCCGATCAGGATGTTTAATATTCCCGATCAGGATGTTTAATATTCTTGATCAGGATGTTTAATATTTAATATTCCCGATCAGGATGTTTAATATTCCCGATCAGGATGTTTAATATTCCCGATCAGGATGTTTAATATTCCCGATCACGATGTTTAATATTCTTGATCAGGATGTTTAATATTCCTGATCAGGATGTTTAATATTTAATATTCCCGATCAGGATGTTTAATATTCCCGATCAGGGTGTTTAATATTCCCGATCAGGGTGTTTAATATTCCCGATCAGGGTGTTTAATATTCCCGATCAGGATGTTTAATATTTAATATTCCCGATCAGGATGTTTAATATTTAATATTCCCGATCAGGATGTTTAATATTCCCGATCAGGGTGTTTAATATTCCCGATCAGGATGTTTAATATTCCCGATCAGGGTGTTTAATATTCCCGATCAGGGTGTTTAATATTCCCGATCAGGGTGTTTAATATTCCCGATCAGGGTGTTTAATATTCCCGATCAGGATGTTTAATATTTAATATTCCCGATCAGGATGTTTAATATTTAATATTCCCGATCAGGATGTTTAATATTCCCGATCAGGATGTTTAATATTTAATATTCCCGATCAGGATGTTTAATATTCCCGATCAGGATGTTTATATCCTCTGTTCCTGGTGGTGTTGTTTACTGTCTTACTGTGACTGAATTGTGTGCTGGGAAAAAGGAATGAATGTGTTTTAAGCACTGCTGTCTGCTTTCTGTGCATGATGATAATAAAGTTATCTTCAAATGGAAGAAGCCCCCCCCCGTTCACAGTGTGGTGTTATCAAGAGGATCCTGAACTGACTGAAGCAGCACAGACGTCCTGTTATGACCAGAGCTGGAATAAGATAAAGGTGGATTAGCCCTTTAACGTGGGGTGTAGTTCTGCTCTCTGAGGTAAAGCTGTACTTCTCTGCTCCACCTGCAGAGGTCAGTCCAGGATCAGAGTCTCTCTCTGCTCCACCACCAGGTGTCAGTCCAGGATCAGAGGTCAGTCCAGGACCAGAGTCTCTCTCTGCTCCACCACCAGGTGTCAGTCCAGGACCAGAGTCTCTCTCTGCTCCACCTGCAGAGGTCAGTCCAGGATCAGAGTCTCTCTCTGCTCCACCTGCAGAGGTCAGTCCAGGACCAGAGTCTCTCTCTGCTCCACCACCAGGTGTCAGTCCAGGACCAGAGTCTCTCTCTGCTCCACCTGCAGAGGTCAGTCCAGGATCAGAGTCTCTCTCTGCTCCACCTGCAGAGGTCAGTCCAGGACCAGAGTCTCTCTCTGCTCCACCACCAGGTGTCAGTCCAGGATCAGAGGTCAGTCCAGGATCAGAGTCTCTTTCTGCTCCACCTGCAGAGGTCAGTCCAGGATCAGAGGTCAGTCCAGGATCAGAGTCTCTCTCTGCTCCACCACCAGGTGTCAGTCCAGGACCAGAGTCTCTCTCTGCTCCACCTGCAGAGGTCAGTCCAGGATCAGAGTCTCTCTCTGCTCCACCTGCAGAGGTCAGTCCAGGACCAGAGTCTCTCTCTGCTCCACCACCAGGTGTCAGTCCAGGATCAGAGTCTCTCTCTGCTCCACCTGCAGAGGTCAGTCCAGGATCAGAGTCTCTCTCTGCTCCACCTGCAGGTGTCAGTCCAGGATCAGAGTCTCTCTCTGCTCCACCACCAGGTGTCAGTCCAGGATCAGAGGTCAGTCCAGGATCAGAGTCTCTCTCTGCTCCACCTGCAGGTGTCAGTCCAGGATCAGAGTCTCTCTCTGCTCCACCACCAGGTGTCAGTCCAGGATCAGAGGTCAGTCCAGGATCAGAGTCTCTCTCTGCTCCACCACCAGGTGTCAGTCCAGGATCAGAGTCTCTCTCTGCTCCACCACCAGGTGTCAGTCCAGGATCAGAGGTCAGTCCAGGATCAGAGCCTCTCTCTGCTCCACCTGCAGGTGTCAGTCCAGGATCAGAGGTCAGTCCAGGATCAGAGGTCAGTCCAGGATCAGAGCCTCTCTCTGCTCCACCTGCAGGTGTCAGTCCAGGATCAGAGGTCAGTCCAGGATCAGAGGTCAGTCCAGGATCAGAGGTCAGTCCAGGATCAGAGCCTCTCTCTGCTCCACCTGCAGGTGTCAGTCCAGGATCAGAGGTCAGTCCAGGATCAGAGGTCAGTCCAGGATCAGAGGTCAGTCCAGGATCAGAGCCTCCAGTGAATCTCTAGTTCCTCCTTCAGCCATGATCATGTGTTTATTCTGCACTTTAACGTGCTGAAGCTTTCAGATGTTCTGGTTTTATGCTTTGTGCTCGTTACAGCTGCAGAGTGAGCCGAGGATGCTGGGAAGTGGAGTCAGACCTGCAGGTGATACTACAGGTAAACACACCTGATGACACCGGAGCCACTTCAAGTTTCTCTCTGCCTGTTCATGGTCTGTGACGGAGAGTCATGAGGACAATAACAGACCAAGCAGGAGTTGACCTTTTGACCTTTAAAGGCCCCACGCCGTGTGACAACGTGAGGTCACGTCCTCCCTCCCCAACAGGAAGAAGCTTCCCTGACCAGGTAGTAACATCCTCCGGCCAAGAGGTGACCGAGCGGCTGCCTGTGTTTTGTGGTTAGAGTCTGGAGGTTCCCACCTGATGAGGAACGACATGTCAGACAGCAGATGGCAGCGTGTGGGACAGAAAGAAGCTTCCTGAGAACAAAAGCACCCAGAAACAGACCAGATAAGTGATGGGACCTTTAAACCGCTGAAGGACAAAAGCCTGACAGTCGACTGTGTGAATAAAGTTCAGCACATTACATCTGGTTTCTCTCTCTTTGTGCCCCCAGTCAGCTAAAAATATCAGGGTTTGTTTTCCTCCTTCAAAAGAACCTTTTTCTGCCATTCAGCCTGGTTCAGAGTGAGAAAGAAGCAGAAAAGAGAATCCATCACATGTTGTATCCTCGTTTCTTCTGCCTCAGTTTGCTGTCAGTCACCTGAGACTCACACAGGAAACACTCCCGCAGGAAGAGAACCGTTAAAGTGAACACATCTAATTACAGCAGCAGCCGTCTCATTTCTGTTAAAGGGCTGAAACCAAACATCCACCAGCAGGTGGAGGGTCTGAAGACTGCTGCACTGCTGCACCGACACTTCAGGGTCACAACACGTGTGAAAGACGTCTGGCTACACCGACAGACAGACAGACAGACAGACAGACAGACAGACAGACAGACAGACAGACAGTCATCTGAAAGGATCTATGTCTATTTACTGCAGGTCAGCACAGAAACACACAGAGGGAACAGTTCTGCATGAAAAAGACTTTGAATTGGTCTGTTAGTTTGTGTTTCCTGAGCGAACCTTTGAAAAGACACAAAGCCCTGAGTCCTGTTCTCTAAAATCCCTGTTTTAGTGAATGTAGTCTGGTGTGTGTGCTGTTTGTGGTTAAACCAAAAGGATCTTCCAGGTCTCTCTCTGTAGGGATCCTTTCCATGATGCTGTCACACACTTAGAATAACACTCTGAGCCTGTCAGTGGATCAAACAAGCTCTTTTAGTGGACCTACTGTGAAGGAGACCAACAGTGAAATGGTCACTGAGTGTTTGATCGGTCTGTGAACAGTGATCTGATGTGATCTGATGTGATCTGATGTGATCTGATGTGATGTCCGGGCTGCAGATATATTATGTCAGCACAAAACCTCTGGTTGGAGATGACTGCAAACCATCACACCTGTTATCACTCTCTCCAAAGCCACCAGACTCCATTGACAAAAAGAGTTTTAAAGGGTCAGTGCACTCAAAACACCAAAGTCACTCAGTAACACAGACACACTGACTGATGGAGCAGCAGCTCTAAAATCCCTGTTTTAGTGAATGTAGTCTGGTGTGTGTGCTGTTTGTGGTTAAACCAAAAGGATCTTCCAGGTCTCTCTCTGTAGGGATCCTTTCCATGATGCTGTCACACACTTACAATAACAACTCTTTGACCTCCCAGTCACTCAGACACCAGGATGTGGACAGATGGGACCCAGGGGTAAAAATATGGGAGTCGCCCTTTAACTTTACGGCCCTGCTGTCTGAACGGAGGCTGACAGGGAAAGAAAAGGATGCGTGTGGAGGAACCAGACCCCCCCGCAGAGAGGAGTCATTTAAACACTGACGTTTCTGTAAATGTTCCCTGGAAACGTATTCTCTCCACCAGCTTCTCGCTCTGAGCGCTGATCGACGGCCAAAGTGTGAAGCTTTTTAGTTTTTCTCCGAGGTGTGAAGTGGGCGAAGCCTCGGACAGGAACAGACGTGCTGCGTTTTTAAAGTCTACAGAATGAGGACGTTACAGATTAATGTCATAAAACACTTTAATTATCAGCGTCACAAAACAAACTGTCATTCATACGTCAGGCCTGAAGCTCTAGTACGGGACTACAAATATACAGAAGTCTGGAGAAATCACAAGACGTACGTCGACATGTGTGCATTAAACTAGAATATTTAACAACAGTCATGTAAGATAAGAGTACAGTGTAATAATGATGATCTGTAAATGGGATCAAACACAAGAAGAGTGTAAAGGATCTAGTGAAATGTTCTGTGTGAGTGCAGGTTAAATGTTTGCTGCACGGCTGAATGATTGTTGAGTCAACAGTTCCATGGTCAGCAGTAAATTACAGGATCATAGAAAACAAAACACGAGACTGAGTAGATAAGAACAAGTGAGTAAAGTCGTTTAATGTTTAATAATGTTGGTCACTGCTGTGACTGAAGAAACACCAAGACACAACGTCGGCCATGTTTACACATCGTGCACACCGACGACGAGCCGGACAGGAACAAGATCACGTTCGACTTCAGGAGAACTCAGACCGGAAGAACAGAGCAAAGAATCTGAATCCTCAAGAACAAAAGAGATCAAGCTGAAGAATCAAAAACCAAAGCAGTTTACTCCTTCAGTCACGTGTTCGTAAACAGCCAATCATCTAAGGCTGTGTATCAGAGGTGGGCGTGGCCACGGTGACATCACCCATCGGTGTGTGGACGCTATTTTGAAGCCTCGAGTTCGGCTTCACGGGTGTCGCCATCTTGGTTTATTGGAGCCAGAGAGGACGATCGTTCCACGAACACCTCCTCTGATTGGTCAGTGAGCACGTAGCCCTGCCCTAAAGCCCCCCCCCGGTCTATTATTACTAAATGAAACCAGGAAGTAGAAAAATCTAATAAATCATCAGAACACTAACAGACACACACACACACACACACACTAACAGACACACACACACACACACACACACACACACACACACACACACACACACACACACACTAACAGACACACACACACACACACACACACACACACACACACACACACACACTAACAGACACACACACACACACCATCCTCCTCCTCTTCAGTGTCTCCAGCTCCTGAATCTTCTCCTTTGGATGTTATTTTGGGGGGAGGAGCATCCCCCTCTCCCCCTCTACCACTCAGAGCAAATCCTCCAGTGATCCTCCCTCTCTCTCTCCTCCCTCTCTCTCTCTCTGTCCTCCCTCCCTCTCTTTCTCTCTCTCTCTTCCCTCTCTCTCTCTCTCTCTCTCTCTCTCTCTCTCTGTCTCTCTCTCTCCTCCCTCTCTCTCTCTCTGTCCTCCCTCCCTTTCTTTCTCTCTCTCTCTCTTCCCTCTCTCTCTCTCCTCCCTCTCTCTCTCTCTGTCCTCCCTCCCTTTCTTTCTCTCTCTCTCTCTCCCTCTCTCTCTCCTCCCTCCCCCCTGGTGTTTTCTCCCCGTCCAGGAGGAACTCCGCTCAGTTTCTCATCTGTGAGACTGGCGGCTGCTGAGGATGAGGATGGATGCTCGGATCTTCACCCTGCACGTCCTGACGCTCTGCTGCCTCATCCATGGTAGGGTTAACACACACACACACACACACACACACACACACACTAACACACACACTAACACACACACACACACTCAGGTAGTTTTGTGTCGCTGCCTGTGAGCAGCAGAGGAAACTAAACTAACACCAAACCTGGACATGAATTAATTAATGTTCATTTAGTCAATATTTTACCAACCAAATATCTGGACGTTCAATCAAAGGAAAGTCAAACTATTTCAGTTTAGTGTCATTTTATCTGCAGGCTCCAGACTGATACCGACCAATCAGAGGACGCTTCTTTACACAGACTGATACCGACCAATCAGAGGACGCTTCTTTATACAGACTGATACCGACCAATCAGAGGACGCTTCTTTACAGACTGATACCGACCAATCAGAGGACGCTTCTTTATAGACTGATACCGACCAATCAGAGGACGCTTCTTTATAGACTGATACCGACCAATCAGAGGACGCTTCTTTATACAGACTGATACCGACCAATCAGAGGACGCTTCTTTACAGACTGATACCGACCAATCAGAGGACGCTTCTTTACAGACTGATACCGACCAATCAGAGGACGCTTCTTTACACAGACTGATACCGACCAATCAGAGGACGCTTCTTTACACAGACTGATACCGACCAATCAGAGGACGCTTCTTTACAGACTGATACCGACCAATCAGAGGACGCTTCTTTACAGACTGATACCGACCAATCAGAGGACGCTTCTTTACAGACTGATACCGACCAATCAGAGGACGCTTCTTTACACAGACTGATACCGACCAATCAGAGGACGCTTCTTTATAGACTGATACCGACCAATCAGAGGACGCTTCTTTACAGACTGATACCGACCAATCAGAGGACGCTTCTTTATAGACTGATACCGACCAATCAGAGGACGCTTCTTTACAGACTGATACCGACCAATCAGAGGACGCTTCTTTATAGACTGATACCGACCAATCAGAGGACGCTTCTTTACACAGACTGATACCGACCAATCAGAGGACGCTTCTTTACACAGACTGATACCGACCAATCAGAGGACGCTTCTTTATAGACTGATACCGACCAATCAGAGGACGCTTCTTTATAGACTGATACCGACCAATCAGAGGACGCTTCTTTACAGACTGATACCGACCAATCAGAGGACGCTTCTTTATAGACTGATACCGACCAATCAGAGGACGCTTCTTTACAGACTGATACCGACCAATCAGAGGACGCTTCTTTACACAGACTGATACCGACCAATCAGAGGACGCTTCTTTACACAGACTGATACCGACCAATCAGAGGACGCTTCTTTACAGACTGATACCGACCAATCAGAGGACGCTTCTTTATAGACTGATACCGACCAATCAGAGGACGCTTCTTTACAGACTGATACCGACCAATCAGAGGACGCTTCTTTATAGACTGATACCGACCAATCAGAGGACGCTTCTTTACAGACTGATACCGACCAATCAGAGGACGCTTCTTTATAGACTGATACCGACCAATCAGAGGACGCTTCTTTATAGACTGATACCGACCAATCAGAGGACGCTTCTTTACACAGACTGATACGACCAATCAGAGGACGCTTCTTTACACAGACTGATACCGACCAATCAGAGGACGCTTCTTTATACAGACTGATACCGACCAATCAGAGGACGCTTCTTTACACAGACTGATACCGACCAATCAGAGGACGCTTCTTTATACAGACTGATACCGACCAATCAGAGGACGCTTCTTTATACAGACTGATACCGACCAATCAGAGGACGCTTCTTTATAGACTGATACCGACCAATCAGAGGACGCTTCTTTATACAGACTGATACCGACCAATCAGAGGACGCTTCTTTATACAGACTGATACCGACCAATCAGAGGACGCTTCTTTACACAGACTGATACGACCAATCAGAGGACGCTTCTTTATACAGACTGATACCGACCAATCAGAGGACGCTTCTTTATAGACTGATACCGACCAATCAGAGGACGCTTCTTTATACAGACTGATACCGACCAATCAGAGGACGCTTCTTTATAGACTGATACCGACCAATCAGAGGACGCTTCTTTACACAGACTGATACCGACCAATCAGAGGACGCTTCTTTATAGACTGATACCGACCAATCAGAGGACGCTTCTTTATACAGACTGATACCGACCAATCAGAGGACGCTTCTTTACACAGACTGATACCGACCAATCAGAGGACGCTTCTTTACAGACTGATACCGACCAATCAGAGGACGCTTCTTTATAGACTGATACCGACCAATCAGAGGACGCTTCTTTATAGACTGATACCGACCAATCAGAGGACGCTTCTTTATAGACTGATACCGACCAATCAGAGGACGCTTCTTTACACAGACTGATACCGACCAATCAGAGGACGCTTCTTTACACAGACTGATACCGACCAATCAGAGGACGCTTCTTTATACAGACTGATACCGACCAATCAGAGGACGCTTCTTTACAGACTGATACCGACCAATCAGAGGACTGTCTGCTCCCATTAACCTGCACGAGGAGTCAAATAGTGGTTTTTACTGTTTCTGTCCGGATGAACGGAACGAGACAGAAAAAGTTGATCCGTCTCGTCTCTCTGGAGTCTCAGATTATTTACGGTGTGACTGCCGGAGGAGAATCAGTGTTCAACACGTCGCCGTAGAAAAAGAAAAACATGACATGACTTTGAGCACAAGAACTAATTTAATTAATTTCTGTCTCTGAGAATCCAAAGGAGAAGCTCTGACTTCAGAGTGGGCATTAAAGCTGAGTTATTATTATCTCTGCTGAGACTCGTCACACATCCCAGTCTGGACCAAAGAGGTTCAGCCGCTCCGTCTCTTTGTATCATCCACTGTGCCTCCATAACAGGGATTAAACTCTTAAAACTCCTAAAAGACGTCCAGCTCCTACAAACAGAGTCCAGGGCCACACGTGGACATTAACCCCCCACAGCCAGCTCTGATTACACATTATTTTATCACTGCGCTGCACACACACACTCATTCAGTAGGTTTGAAATATATAAACACAAAAGGGCACAAAATATTTGTACTACTTTGTATTTCAAAAGCACATTTTAAAAGCCTCTGAGCTCTGTGATCTAAACTCTGCTCTACGCTCACATGAAGAAAATCCAGGAATCAGACATGTTGTTCATCAGAGGAGACTAAAGAAAGACAGAGAACATGTTGATCCAGAACAACAGTGGATCTAAAGAGAGACAGAGAACATGTTGATCCAGAACAACAGTGGATCTAAAGATCTGTGAACCTCCAGAGAAGATCTGAACTGTTTACTGTTCTAGTTTCTGAGCGACGGAGATCTGATAGAACAGAAAGATTTCCTCCATGTTTCTCCAGTCTGAAGTCTTTTCTCACTCATTCTGCTTCACTGACTTCTGGAACCTTCTAGCTGAGGTTGGACACATTTTAGGGACATGAAGAAGAAGAAGGTCCTCCAAGAGACGATGTCACCAAGAGAGCTCAGAGGGTTAAACACCAATAAGAGCGTTTTAATGTGAGCGACGTGCTGCAGCGATGTGATGATCACTGTCCCTGACGGTCCAGTGGAAAGTTAAATCCATTTCTCAGAAGTGAACTGTGTGTTCGGAGCAGAGATGGAAACAGAGTCTCCAGAGCTCCCGTTGGCTGGATGTCGTCAGTATTTCACATGCTGACAGCGACCCTGAGCGCAGAGACGTCACCGACAATAACGAGAGTATTGTTCGACTCGGCCTCCTCAGGGTCTCATCCAGCGCCCGTCAATCATCCTGATGAGTTTTCATCTTCTGTGAGGCTGATGTAACCGGCCTCCGTGAAGCCTTTAAGGCCCCTCTGCTCCGAGGGATTTGGCCTGTGTGTGATGAAAAGTAACAATCGTGAGAGAAATGTGGGAAAAATCTTCCACGTCGACAAGCCGGCCAATCAGAACACAGCGTGCCAGCTAAAACTATCCAAAATGTCCCTTTAATAAAAGTATTAGAATAACAGTACTCGTGCCAGTGTTGTATCACTGTAGAACATCTTACTTTTATCACGTTTAATTGAGTAGAAATATAAAGTACAAGTATCTCATGACTGTACTGCAGTAATAATAATAATAATAATAATAATAATAATAATAATAATACATTAGCAGTACTTGAGTAAATGTACTCGGTTCCTTTCCACCGCTGCAGAATAACCCAACGAGACTTTTCATGAGAGACGTTCAGGAAGACAAACCAAAACCATCTTTATTCTTTTACTTTATCTTCCTGTTTATGTTACATTCATCTGCAGACTCACTGCTAATCTCACACTCTCACAATGTTTTCTTACTCTTATGTGAGTCATTTGATTTGTTTTGCCCTTTTCTCTGTGTGGTTCCTGATGTGACCTGCAGAGAGGTGTCACTACTTAAAACAAATTATATTCATCT
>NC_092016.1:585000-600000 GCF_042242105.1 Pempheris klunzingeri | reverse complement strand
GTTTTATGAGTACTTTTACTGTTTTATTAGTACTTTTACTGTGTTTTATGAGTACTTTTACTGTTTTATTAGTACTTTTACTGCAGTAAAGGATCAGAGCCCCTTAGATTAGATACTCAGTCCCAGTAAACATCCAGATGAAGCCTGTTCCTGCACCACTTTACCACACTGAGACATTTGAAAGATAATTCTAACTTTTAATCAATCAATTATTAAAATCTCCTCTCGTGGAGGTTTTAAATTAATCCCTCATCACTCCTCCTCATCTTGTGATCTAATCTCCTCCACACAGACGTTTTCTTCATGTTACTGTTTCACTTCATCTTCTCATGTGTGTGTGTGTGTGTGTGTGTGTGTGTGTGTGTGTGTGTGTGTGGGGGGGGGGGGGGGGCTCATTCTTCATCATCCTCATCTGTGTTTTCATTATCTGGTTTTGTTCTGTCTGATTAATTTGGATCGATTGTGAAAAGACTTATCCGACTTCATCCTTCTGGGCTTCATCCATATTTTATTTGCAGCGTTCATGCCGGCGTCAGAAGGCTCGTTCATTAGCCAGCATCACTTCATCACTTCATCACTTCATCACTTATTCATGTCAGATAATGACACACATTCACATTCAGCTGCTTTCGCTCTTCCACCTGCACATTCTGTCCGTCGTCTGATCCTTCTGCTGTTATTTTCTGATCAGTTGGAGCTTTTCACACATACAGAAGCAGCTCCGCTTACATAAGTCTGCTTCGTCTAGTGGCTGCAGGCTTCGTTAAAGGGGCTGGTCTGTAAGGACGCCTTTCCCTGGGGGGGTTCCCTCCAAACTCAATTTAATGCTCCCACATATTAAACCCTTTAATGCCTGAACCATGAAAAAATTGCCAGAAAATTCAAATTTGTTTACTGAACCTTCTGACAAATTACAAAAAATGTTTGAAAAGTCTTAATTTGTTCGTTTCTGCTACATCTGACATTTCAGCTGACAACGTGCAAAATGTTGTGCACCAGCAGGAATATTCCATCTGATCTCTGAAAGTATGTAGCATGTAAACGGCAGATTAGCTAGCAGCTACAGCCACTAGATTAAAGGCACAGTCCGCAGCATCGGAGAAACCAGAAAGTTGTGGATGTTGCCCCCCCAGGCGTTCCTCCAAAGCTGCTGCCCCACATCACATTTAACAGTGCGTGGCCGCTGCCGGGTCACTGACTCTGACAAATAAACAGCTCTGCTACAGCTGCAGGAATCTGGAAAATGCAGCTCTGCTCCGTCCCGTCTTCATCTGCAGCCCCCCCTTCATACCCGCTGTGACCCCGACAGTTACTC
The DNA here is from genome assembly GCF_042242105.1 of Pempheris klunzingeri. NCBI lineage: Eukaryota > Metazoa > Chordata > Actinopteri > Acropomatiformes > Pempheridae > Pempheris > Pempheris klunzingeri. Next base: position 598,685 of record NC_092016.1, on the reverse strand, counting down.
AGTCTGACGGCAGCTTCTCGAGGATCACTGTCGTGTTTCTACCTGCAGACGTGAAGCCCTTTGACAGGAGCTCTAACTTTTTGTTCTTTTCATGTCGTCTAGTTCATGTATTGATGAGAATTTCAACCAATATAACAAAAAGTGTTTGTAAGGTAAGCTGCAGACCTGTCTTTAAAGAACACATGTTGTTCTGTACAGATACACCCCCCCCCCCCCCCCAGTTTAAAAAAACTAATGCTGTCCACACATTAACACAAATGTCTCCACAAACAGAACTCAGTAAAGTCTCCGTCCACGGTTCATCCAGCAGCACAGAGGCCCTGAAGCCACAGTGACCGCTGGGCTCCACAGCCACAACCTGTTCAGTCCCATAACATTTGGAAAGTCTAGAAGAGCACCGAGATTAAATCATTCTGTCCCCATTCAAGTTAGTGGAGGGCTAATGGGAAGTTAGCATGGGGCTAACAGGAAGTAGCCTGCTCAGAGACACTGGTCCTCCAGGCTCTATGGACTCAACAATGAGGGAGATCCAGGTACTTGAAGGATCTCCAACACTGAGTCCAGGTCTCTGGTTCTACTTGTGGCTCCCTATGAGGGGCTGATGGAGCATCATGTTCAGTACTGTGGAATAAAGAATCTCCGTTCCTCTCACCTGGACTCTCTGAGCTAACCGGCTAACCCGGGGCTCCTTATCACGTCGCTAGCTCACTCCACCTACACCTGCCACGTCCTGCAGATCAGACGGCTTTTTACAAATCCTCCGTTTGTGTGCAGACGAGAAGCCGAAACACAGGATACTGGTTTCCATCATCACTCAGTGAGCAGTGTTTCATTAAAAAGATGCGTTCGGTTCAAACACACCAGACTCCATGTAGAATTCCTGATATTCTAGGTTTCCTCTCTGAATGTCAGAGATGAACGGTGGTTTTTATTTATTTCTCAGTCTTTCTGGCTGGTCTACAGTTTGGCATCACTCTCTTACATTACATCCCTGAACGTGTGGATGAGGCCTGATGGAGGACGAGAGACTCGGCACCTTCATGTAGTCTTTACGTCAGCGGCAGCGTGAGCTCACCGTGGGAGTGAAGCAGCATGTGTTATCATTATTCTGGTATTTACTGTGAAGCGGCAGCGGCACGTTGGCCAGTATCTCATGAAAGGTGTCTGACTTCAAACAGCCGGATCATCCCACTCGCTGTTTGACAGAAACCTGTCAGGGGAGGGGAGTGGTGGCACTTTTCGGCTCGGATCAGCTCAGCTGCTCGGCACAGTTTCACAGCTGCTGCTGTTGAGCCTCGTTAGGTTTTATATCCAGGCGAGTGGGTTTTCTGTCCGAGGCAGCGGAGGGCTGAACTCTGGCTTCCTCTCGTTCTGCAGTCAGAGACGATCAGGCTCACGTTCAGCCTGCTGCTGCTGCTGCTGCTGCTGCTGCTGCTGCTGCTGCTGCTGCTTCTCTGGCCGTTCATCTGCAGCAACATTAGGTCTTGCTTTGTTAGTGTTAGCTAGCTCATCATCAGGACATCAGGACATCAGGACCAGGGAGAAACACTCACATCCTCACTCCAGAGCCGAGGACGAGAGGGATCCACAGAGAGGGATCCACAGAGAGGGATCCACAGAGAGCAGTTTATTCATGTCCTTTCTGCCCTCTTGTCCCGTTGATGTAGACGCACAGAGAAACAGGAACCAGTTTCCATTGTTCAGAACATCATAATTACATTTGTGAAGAATCAACTTGGTTTAATACAACTGACTCACATCCTCGATAGTCAGCGGCTCAAACCACCACAGTCAGGCCCAGAGGGTTCGGGGGGATCTATAGATGAGTTAAAAACACTTTCCAATCAATAGAAATCAGTGTTCAGCTTCTATCCAGCAAGGAAGCTTCTAAAAGATGAAGAATTCTACATGGAGTCTGGTGTGTTTGCACTGAATGAGTCTCTACAGTGAAGTGATGATTCGATGATCTTTAAGAGTAAGCAGAAACACCAGTGGAGGCTCTGGGGATCTTTCTGCTCTGTCAGATCTCCGTCGCTCAGAAAGTAAAACCTGAAACAGTTCAGATCTCCTCTGGAGGGTTCACAGATCTTAAGATCCACTGTTGTTCTGGATCAACATGTTCTCTGTCTCTCTTTAGTCTCCTCTGATGAACAACATGTCTGATTCTTGGATTTCCTCCATGTGGCCCAACGAAACTGAGGTGCCATAAAAAGCATAAAAGAAACACTACAGTGAAATATAAAAGAGAAATAACATCACACCAAACAAGTCAGACAGTGTTTAGTGCACTTCTGTCTGTTTTTTAGTGTTCGTTCTGGCTTTTAATGTCCTGAAACATCTGCCGGAGGGTAACAGTTCATCCCTGAGGATGTGCTGTGCCCTCCGGAGGCAGTGAAGGCTGTAGAGCTCCTCCAGGGAGGGAAGGGGGCAGCTGGTGATCCTCTGAACCACACGCACACACAGGATGTGAGGATGCTCTCTGAGGAGCATCGGTAGGAGGACACAAGCAGCTTCTGTGTGAGGTGGTTGTTCCTCAGTGTCCTCTGGTGCTGGTGCTCCTGGTCAGGACGTCCTCCATGTGCACGCCTGTGTGGAGACCCTCTCCAAAGTCCTCCTCCTGAAAGCTATGATGGTCTCTGGAACCTTTTAGCTGAGGTTGGACATATTTTAGGGACATGAAGCGTCTGAAGATCATCACCAGAAGAAGCAGCAGCGGAGGCCAGAGGTCGTCTACTGTCATATGTTCATGTGTTCAACACATGACAACATGTGTGAACAACAACTGAACGACGTTCAGACTGAATCCTCTGTCTGTTACAGATCATTATAACAGGAACATGCTAACATGCTAACAACACGTCCTGTGGAGGGGGGGGGGGCGTGGCGTCCGTTCTCATGGGGTTAATGACCTTGGAGGAATCTCCCTCCTCCTGCAGGCCGCCTGCTCGCTCACAAAGCCCCATCTTTTAATTCTCTCTTACGCTCGGCTACCTGAGAATCCATTAAGAGGCCGGACATTCATCAAACTGACGTTGCTCATATTCACCCCCCCCCTGCTGGCGCGCTGCCGTGTTTAAGATGAATTCTTTGGGACGGAGGAGGGACGGAGGGCGGACAGACTTTTAGCCGCAGTCCGCTCACTGACTCTTCTTCTGTTTTTGTGTTTGCAGGACGAGAAGAACCAGGTGCTGACCACCAACATCTGGCTGCAGCTGGTGAGTCTCCTCCATCAGCTCCTCTGTTCCCTCACAGGTTAAAGTTTCACCTTCGTCTGCGTCCACGGGCAGAAAGCTGTTTTTATCTGTTGTCCCGTTACATCAGCTTTTTATTCATGAGCAGTCCGGACGCTGCAGAGGCTGAGGAGTGTTTCCAGAAGGACCTGCTCAAACCTTTGGTTGTTCTCTGAGCTCCTCTCCAGCCTGTTTCATCACTCTGCTCTTCCACTGCTTTCACCTTCACCCCTTCACCTTCACCCCTTCACCTTCACCCCTTCACCTGCCACCAGGAGGACACTGACCCTTCACACACCAAAGGTTCAGACTGAAACCCCCAACATGTCCCAAAGAACTGAACCTGAAACTTCTGAGGTTCAGTGTTTTGCCTCTGAGACACATGAGGAAACTTTTCGACCACAAAATACCTTTAAACTACACAAGAGTCATATATTTATATGTTTATATGATCAGACATCTTTTTTACCAACGTATTCATCTTGGTCTCTGGTTTTAAACTCTACTAGAGGTCACCTGCATTCATTCACTCATTCGTTGGATGTTTAATTAGACTGCAGAGCTCACTGAGCTCCACATTATCAAAGTATAAAATAAAAGTAAGATGTGGAAAAGAAACTGCAGCAGATGAACTGATGAACAGGTTAAAATGATATATAGCATTATATTTATATATTGAATATATATCAATAAGCATTAACACATGACAGACAGAAGTCATTTGAAATAGCAGAGCTGTCTGATCTGAAAGTGGGGGTGTAACAGTGGGGGTGCTGCTCAGCCCCTCTGGTTGCTGTAGAGATCCATAACTCAGAGTAAATGGATGATCGGTGGGTAAACTCAGTGCTGGACCCTGTCCTGCTGTGGGGGCTCAGCTCCATCACAGAAAATGAGCCCTGAGCCGCCTCCAGCTGTTACAGATGTGTGTTTGTGCCGGTCGGGCCTCTGGGGACGCCGTGTAAGCTGACTCTGGGGAGGGAGAGCGAGTAAACATTGATAATAAATGGAAGCCTGCAGCCGCATCATCCCATCCTTCCTTCAGTTCGGCTTCCAGAGAGACTCTGGAGGAATCGCAGCTCTGCAGCTTGACCCAGATACGATGGAGGAAAACTCCATCCAGGCAGCGAGCAGAGTGCCAACTTCTTTTTCTGTCTCCACGAGTGCTTCATCTGCTGCTCTGCTGCTGCTGAACACCTGACACCTGCTGCTTCGCCCCTCTCTGCCGGGCCGCTCCGGCTCTGGCCTGGATGGAGAGCAGGGGAATTCATTAGAAGAGCCTCCTAAACCCATTTCATGCAGCTGTCCAGATTTAATTAGGTTTCATATCAGGTCCCGTGGAACGTGTTTGTAAAGTGGTGACGCACTAATCCGGCCTAATCTGCTGCTCTCGGATGGAAAGGTTGGTCCCCCCCCCCGGAGACTCGGCACGTCCTCTCTGCAGCACCCTCCGAGGACCGACTAGTCTTTTAGCTTAATTTAATTTCTCCTCCTCCTCCTCCTCCTCCTCCTCCTCCTCCTCCTGCTGGAGTCACTGTGCTTTCTGTGGAGGGATGAATGTCTGTGAGCGAGAGGAAACATTTCTCTGTGTGGGTTTTTAATGTCAGAGTGTTTCTTCCAGCAAACTAGAAAACTTTGACTCGCTCAGAGACTAAAAACAGAAAGAACATGAACGTGTTGGAGCAGCTTTCTACCTTCAGGGGCTCCTGAACATCGTGTGTTTTACAGCGCTTGGTTATCTCGCTGAGTATCGTCTTATTTAGAAGTTTGATCAGGAAACAGAGACATAAAAGCAGAGCGACACACTAATTATAATTAAGTTAATTCTATATTTGATTGGTAGTATAGCACCTTCTGCTACACATACAGTCACATGTACCAAGTGCTTCACATGAAAGAGACATAAAACCACCTTAAAATCACATTAACACATTAATATAGATATAATAAAGTATTTAAATAGTCTGCAGTAGCTTTAAAGTCATCCAACAGGGTTCGTTAGCAAACACTATAGCAGCTCTGAGCTACATGCTAATGTTAGCATGCACCAACTTAGTGTAGTGTGTTAGCATGCTAACATATGCTAATTAGCATTAGATTAGCATAGATTGATGTCTTCAGCTCTGCAAGCATTTAAACCAAAGTGTTCATCCTGAAGGGACCATGAACCACTGAAGATAACACAGAACTGGACGTAAAACATCTGAGATACTTTCAGGACTTTAGTTAAAACCTTCTCTCCAACACTTCATGTCCATATGAACTCATCTCCATCGGCTAAAATGTTTTGTAGAAACCTTCATCCACTTTATCTTTAATTATCAACTACCGTATTCTCTACTGAACCTTTTCTTAGTTTATTTATCAGCCCTCCTCCAGGCGGTATGTTCGTGGTGGGGGGCTGCTGGTGGTCTGGTTCAGCGTGAAGAGGCGTGCCGTGTTCTTGGTGTTATGATCTCTGTGTAAAAAGGTTTTATCAGACTGAGACTGAAGCCTCAGTTTGCTGTCGGCTGCTCTGCTCTGTGTCTCTCTGGCCTCCGGCTGCTCTCTCACATGTTTAGTGTTGCCGGAGAGGACGAATTAAAAAGATCCAAAAATAACCAGAGACTGTCGGAGAGGATGATCCTGTTAGAAAACATCCGAGCAAACGGGACAAATCTACTGATGAGCCTTTATCTGAAGAACTTTCCAACAGCAGCACCGATGACGGACCACTTTTTCTTCCCCTCTGAATTATTTGAGCCTCATTTTATTGCATCAGCTGGTTTTCTTTCCTTTCTCGTGAGCAGGTTTTCTTCGGGCCTCGCTCTGCTCACACTCTGTCAGCCTTTGAACCTCTTCAGACGAGAGCAAGGGGAGCGCAGACATCCTCACCTGCTCATTAAATATGCATGGAAGCACTTGACAGGAAACACTTTCTCACCTCTCCTCTCACTTCTGCTCATTTCTCTTGTTGCTGTTTTAACATAAACTTTAATATCATCTAAGGACGTTTGCTTCGCAGGCCGATAGTAAAGGACATAAAGGCAACAGGACAATATTCTGTATTATGTTGGTTTATATCATAAGTGAACTAGACGCAGGCAGATAAAATGGACAGTGCAGATGAAACGCTGGTTGTTACCTGTGAAGTCTTTTACATGTTAGTGTGGTTTTAGTGGCCCAGAGCTGCAGCCTCACCTGCTGGGACAGTTTTCTGTTGGAGGCGACTGAAGCCACATCGTCTGCATACATTCACACTCTGACACGTTCCTCATAGGAAAGACAGAGAGCGGCTGTTCATCAGGGAGCTTTAGAGGAACTTTGACCTTTGGACAGAGCCAGGCTAGCTGTCTCCACCTGTTTCCACTCTTTATGCTAAGCTAACCTGTTCCATCCATGACACACACACATTATACCAATGATCCCATGTCAGTGTGTGTTAGTGAGGCTCTGTCTAATCCTTGGAAGTGCCCACTAAAGCTGTATCTTATTTCAAATACTACACACGGTCAAAGACTGGCGTGCTCTCACGGCTCCACAGCTTCAGCTAACGACCGCATGCAGTTTGTATTGATGCTTCATCCAATCAGAGGCCGGGACTCGGTCCTAATTACTGAAATGAAACTAAGGACCTCATTATCCTTTAATACAGCAAAATTTAAATCACAACTATTTACAATTACACTTTACAGCTATATTTCTAATACACAAACCCTCTGTACAGAGTATTTACACTAAAACGTTGTATTAGTCCTTTCATACATGAACTCTGGATTCACGTCTTTGTCCATGAGACTATAAATGTTGAATCAGTGTTGCAGTGAACCAGGATGGTTGCCACAGTAACTGAATCAGTGGACTTGTGTTAAAGCACATTAAGAGTCAGATTAAAGGCTGCTGATAAATTCTGACAAGTTTTCGGACCAGATTTCATGTTTTACCATCGGAGCGCTGCGGCTGTTTGCTCCTCTGGACGGAGAGCACCACCTCCAGCTCGTTATCGCAGACCTCTGACTCGTCTGATGATGTTTCTTTAATTTGGTGAAAGCAGAGTTTGCCGCCTGCGTGTCAACACACTGGTGTTTCATGTTCACATGAAAGTGACACGTCTCTTTTCATGGTTCCTATTATTTCTGCTGCTTTGGAGAAACTCCAGACAGGAAACACACTTTAGGAAACGTTTGTTAATCTGTGTGCCGGGACCGCAGCATCATTACCTCACACATCTTCATGCTCTCCAGCCTCTGATTATGGCCCCCCCACAGCCCCGTCAGATGGGAGGGGGGCAAACACACACACACAATCATTTCATTTCATCGTTTCCTGTCTACATGACTCCTCTTTCTGTGATCCACAGGTTTAAAACAGCACATTGATGAACTTCTGCACACGTGTTCTGATCTCTGAGGCCTCACGAGGACACGAGATGTTTCTTAGTAAAAACTCCTCCATTGTTGCTGATCTCTTTTGGCTGGACGACGATGACAAACTGGGGTTATACTTTAGGGTATTTTGGTAAAGAAGGCAGAATGTTTAGTTTAAGACTGAGAAATTAGTAACTAAATGAAAAGTATGTAGATGCTTTTAAACTGTAATCCTGGTGTCTCGTTAACACATGAGGGTCGGGAACATTGTGTGTATGACACGGAAATAATCAATCAATCAGCCACTAAAAGCATCTGATCAAAAGGGCCAACAGCTATAACGACCAGTTTAAAACATTACGAAGATGATTGGCTCATCTTTCATTGACCCATTTCATTGGGTTAAAAATAATAAATAACTGTGATCAACCAGGTGAGACGTGGGCTCATCAGACCTCTGATTGCAGCCAGTGTAATTACTCCTTTAATTCCACTTTTTGCTCACACGTTCAGATTCCTGCAGATGGAAAACTTTTAATTGAAGTTGCTCTGAACAGAGAAACCCTCCTCAGAGGTCTGGACCCGGCAGCTGTCTGAACTTCACAGTCTCGTCTTGTGATTTCCGCTGCGACGCTTCTGCCTTTAACAGATTCCTCGGAGGAAAACAGTGACAGGAAGTAAACAGGCTGAGAGAGACGTGAGCGACCTTCAGCCGTCAGCTCAGACCAAAGAGCTCAGACACAGCGAGGGAAGAGCTGAGGATGCAAATGAGACGTCAGCGCGCTGCCGATGTTGGCCGGCAGCTTCTCCTCAGAAACACACAGAGGGCGAGACAATGGCCGTTACATAAGAGGCTGATGGAGACTTCTGCAGCTGAGGGATGGAGGTCAAACACAGATGAGCTGCTGCTTATCGGCTGCTTTCAGTCAGACGGAGACCTCAGTCCTGTTTCTGTCCCTGGTGCAAACCTGATGTGATGTTTGGGCACAAAATCAGCCTCCATTTATTAGTTTTGTCCTTTTTTAAATTGGTTTGACAGGCACAAAACAATTTCCAAATATTTATATACACAATGAAATCCAGGTGCAGTGCCTGAAATGACACTCGAAAAATACTTATCCCTACAGAGAGAGACCTGGAAGATCCTTTTGGTTTAACCACAAACAGCACACACACCAGACTACATTCACTAAAACAGGGATTTTAGAGAACAGGACACAGGAGCTGCTGCCTCCATCAGTTAGTATGTTTGTGTTATTGTGTGGCTCACAAATGTTGAGCTGGATGAACTGACCCTTTTTTACACCAAAGTCACACAATAACACAAATAAGCCACTCGATCAAGGCAGCAGCAGGCAAGCAACTCCCATGTAAAATCCCTGTTTTAGTGAATGTAGTCTGGTGTGTGTGCTGTTTGTGGTTAAACCAAAAGGATCTTCCAGGTCTCTCTCTGTAGGGATCCTTTCCATGATGCTGTCACACACTCAGAATAACACTGTGAGCCTGAAAATCAGGAGGTTTAGTTTAAAGCAGCTGTCTTTAAACTAAAGGGAGTCAAGCTCTTTATAAAACAGTTCACAGTTTTAGTGATTTAATGATTTTATTTCACACGTGAAGGTAAAACTTTTCCTGCTTTCAGTCCCTTTTCAGATCGTTTTTAACAGTTTGATCAGGATGAAGGATTTCAGTTCTGTCTAAAAGTCTCTTAAAGAGATTTAAGGTTATTTTAGGTTCAATGGTTATTTTGAGTTTTCTTATGTGTTTTCTAGTTTGTGGACTGGACGTGTGTGTGTGTGTGTGTGTGTGTGTGTGTGTGTGTGTGTTTGCAGTACTGGACAGATTTCTACCTGCAGTGGAACACGTCCGACTATCCAGGTGTGACCAACGTCCGATTCCCCGACAGTCAAATCTGGAGGCCCGACATCCTGCTGTACAACAGGTGGGTCTGAACACTTTTTTAAAAGTCTTTAAAAGTCTTTAAAAGTCGTGTTCTTAATATTCTTTTCCTTTGGTGACACCCAGCGTGGGCGTAGTTAACCCTGTCAGTGGTGTATCCCATCACTGCATCAGTGTTATTCTGTAATGGGGGGGCACCAGGCCAGACGTCAGTGGGACGAGCAGAGGTTCATCTGGCCTGATGTCGATGCAGAGGAGCCTGCTGACGTCCATCCAACAGAAATATTCAGTGTTCTGAAGCTCAGATTTCAGAGTTTCCAAACCTTTTTTGTTTTCCAGCACGTGCACCAGCCTTCAGATCATTTACAAGGATTCAAACACAGAAAACAAACCAGATCAGAGATCAGTCTGAAGATCAGTCTGAAGATCAGTCTGAAGCTCAGCCTGAAGATCAGTCTGAAGCTCAGTCTGAAGCTCAGTCTGAAGCTCAGTCTGAAGATCAGTCTGAAGATCAGTCTGAAGATCAGTCTGAAGCTCAGCCTGAAGATCAGTCTGAAGATCAGTCTGAAGCTCAGCCTGAAGCTCAGTCTGAAGATCAGTCTGAAGATCAGTCTGAAGCTCAGCCTGAAGCTCAGCCTGAAGCTCAGTCTGAAGATCAGTCTGAAGCTCAGCCTGAAGCTCAGTCTGAAGATCAGTCTGAAGATCAGTCTGAAGCTCAGTCTGAAGATCAGTCTGAAGCTCAGCCTGAAGCTCAGTCTGAAGCTCAGTCTGAAGATCAGTCTGAAGCTCAGTCTGAAGATCAGTCTGAAGATCAGTCTGAAGATCAGCCTGAAGATCAGTCTGAAGCTCAGTCTGAAGATCAGCCTGAAGCTCAGCCTGAAGCTCAGCCTGAAGATCAGCCTGAAGATCAGCCTGAAGCTCAGTCTGAAGATCAGTCTGAAGATCAGTCTGAAGCTCAGTCTGAAGATCAGTCTGAAGATCAGCCTGAAGATCAGTCTGAAGCTCAGTCTGAAGCTCAGCCTGAAGATCAGTCTGAAGCTCAGTCTGAAGCTCAGCCTGAAGATCAGTCTGAAGCTCTGAACTCAAACACAAACTGACGTTTGCAGAGAACAGATTTTTTTACCATCCAGTCAGAATGTGATGGAAGCTGCCACAGACACTGGAGCTGTGGATGTGCATCCTGAGCGACTTCACCTCTCGTGGCTGAGAGTGACATTAAATTGTTTTTTTTTTGGGGGGGGGGGGGGGGGGGGGCAGCGACGGAACAACAGGATCACTTTGTCTCTGGTGGATTGAGGGTGTTTTCAGTTCACGGTGAGCCGCCCTGAACCAACTCCTGGTTTATTTTCATCGCTCAGTTCTGACTCAGTAAACAAGCTAATTCAGCTAATTCCCCCAAAGATAGCCCCCCCCCCCGTCAGGATGAACACCTCTCTGTTAGCACACACACCAGAGCCACTGGCTGCAGCAGCCTCTCTGCTGGATGCTAACGAGCTCATTAGCCGAGCACAGTGTGATCCTGGTGGGAGGGGGGCGGTGAGGGGGCACGCTGTCAGAGAGTATTGACCCGGCCGGCTGTAATGAGAGCGGGCCGGTGAGCGGCCCCCGCCTGACTGATTACTGCATGACTCACTGGGCTGTGGGTCAACTTCACTGGAAACTCACTGCACTCTCACTGCTGAGGTGGAGCTACAGCCCACAGACTGCTAACTGCTAACTAACTGCTAACTAACTGCTAACTGACTGCTAACTGACTGCTAACTAACTGCTAACTGAGCGCTAACTGACCGTGTGTGTGTGTGAGTGTGTGTGTGTGAGTGTATCCAGCTGATGGATCTGATCTGATCTGATCTGATCTGATCTGATCTGATCTGATCTCCACAGTGCTGATGAACGGTTTGATGCCTCCTTCCACACCAACATCCTGGTCAACTCCTCCGGCTACTGCCAGTACCTGCCACCAGGTGAGCACACCTGTCTGTCTGTCTGTCCAGGTGAGCACACCTGTCTGTCTGTCTGTCCAGGTGAGCACACCTGTCTGTCTGTCTGTCTGTCTGTGGATGAGCTGTGGGACATACTGTTGATTGGAAGTCAGAATTGAGCTTTTAGATGTATTTTAATTGATAATCGATAGGTGATCAGGATAAATCACCTGTATAGATCACCTGCCTTAATTGTTGTGTCCTCCCTGCTCTGAGCTCTGTGTGGAGGCAGGTGGAGATTAACGGCTCGTCCTTCCTAATAAAGAGCTCACCTTCCTGAGAGGGGCTCTGATGAACGACTCCATGAGACAAATGAAGCCTGAAGGTTTATGGAGGGGGGGGTCACCATGAGGTCGGGGGGTCAACAGGAGGAGTTATGGTCCTGATTAACGACCTGAGACTCAACATGACCTTCATCTGTGCAGCTGATGGAGTAACAGAGTAACACTGAGTTAAACTGGTCTCCACTTGTTCTGTTTATTTGGGTTCAAACAGCAGGAAGTGAAGATTAATAACATAATATCTATATATATATATATGTGATTAGATCTGAGCAGGAGGGAAGCCCATTGTGATCAGAAATCAATAACCTATAAAAGTCTTCACAGCTCTATCACTGCCCACAGCTCATGCTGATTAGTGTGTGTGTGTGTGTGTGTGTGTGTGTGTGTGTGTGTGTGGGGGTGGGGGGGGGGGGGGGCAGCAGAGGCTTCATGAGAAAAAAAACACCAGAATAATAAATGTAAACTGTTTAAATGCTAACGGGGCTTCACCTCTAACCTGCTAACTGGAGCTAATGCTGTGCTAACTGAGGCTAATGAATGTGCTAACTGAGGCTAATGAATGTGCTAACTGGGGCTAATGCTTGTGCTAACTGAGGCTAATGAATGTGCTAACTGGAGCTAATGCTGTGCTAACTGGGGCTAATGAATGTGCTAACTGGGGCTAATGAATGTGCTAACTGGGGCTAATGCTTGTGCTAACTGGGGCTAATGAATGTGCTAACTGGGGCTAATGCTTGTGCTAACTGGGGCTAATGCTTGTGCTAACTGGGGCTAATGAATGTGCTAACTGGGGCTAATGCTTGTGCTAACTGGGGCTAATGCTTGTGCTAACAGGTGCTAATGCTTGTGCTAACTTGCTACACAGTAAAATAAAGCTGAAAGCTAGAATCAAGTATCAGAAACAGTTCTTCAGACTTAGTCGGTCAAACTTCTCTCCGTCTCTTCAGACCAGGTCGTCCTGAGCACCGTTTTCTTTAAACCTCTTCACTGTTTATCTGCTGCTAACAACAGACGTCAGCTCGTCCTCGTCTCTCCAACTTATTTAGCATCTGAGTCATCTTCTTAAATCATCCTTTTCTCTGGCTGTGATTTATTTTCTGGGGGGCTTATCTTCCTGGATTCTTCCTGGGTTAGTCTGTGTCAGCAGGAGATCCATATCAAATCAAACAGTACTTATTTATTCTTTGTCTTTGACCTTTTTATTCCTTGATCCGCTCACACACTCTGTGCTTCCCGCTCCTCCATCTCTATCTTTACTTCAGGGATATTTAAGAGCACCTGTTACATCGACGTCCGCTGGTTTCCGTTCGACGTGCAGCGCTGTGACCTGAAGTTCGGCTCGTGGACGTACGGCGGCTGGTCTCTGGACCTGCAGATGATCGAGGCCGACGTCACCGGATACATCGCCAACGGAGAGTGGGACCTCGTGGGTAAGAGCACCACGAGCACCTCGACGGGCCGAGGTGTTAAACAGAACGCAGGTTCGGTTTCAGTGATCCCACTTTTCCTCCGATCATGAAGTCCTTGTGTAGAAAGTCCAACGTGGCCAAAAGTATACGGACACCATTAAGATAACACGCTGTCAGGATGCTGCTCTCTACACATTTAAACCTGGTGACAGCGCTCTAGCAGTGAACTTTAAAACACTGCTTTACAGAAACATCAGGTCTCTAAAAACACACCATCAAAGTGAGACGTGTTAATGTTAAAAGGTGGGGCTGACACTTGGCGGGTTTTATGACTTTTAATGATATAAAATTCAGCATTTGACGTTTTATGTGGCAATAAGCAGCTTTAAACTGTCAGGACACAACACAGCATGGAAAGAGGTGAGATTTGACACTTCCCACTTGCCGTACTTCCTGGAGTTTGCATTGGGCTGCATTCACAAAGACCCAGAGACGACTGGAGAGCATCTGCTCCATCAGCAGGCCTGTCCATCGTGGCTGT